>NW_024060481.1:0-24161 GCF_016432855.1 Salvelinus namaycush | reverse complement strand
ACAGGACTGAGGACTTTAGACAATAGTGGCCCATCATCTAAGTTAAGTGTTTACAGGACTGCGTACTGTTAGTAACAGTAGTGGCCCTCATCTAGTGTAGAGATGTACAGGACTGGTACTGTTAGACATAGTGCACTCACTATGTGGAAGAGTACAGGTTCTGAGTAACTGTTATGACAATAGTAGCCCATCATCTAGTGTAGATATGTACGGACTGAGCTGGGTTTAGTACAATAATGGCCCTCGATCTAGTGTAGAGATACAGGACTGGGACTGTTAGGAGGACAATAGTGTCCATCATCTAGTGTAGAGATGTACAGGACTGTGAGTACTGTTAGGGACAATAGTGGCCCATCATCTAGTTGTAGAGATGTACAGGCATGAGTGACTGTTAGGACCAGATAGTGGGCCCCATCATCTAGTGTGAGAGATGTACAGGATGTGAGTACGGTTAGGACAATAGTGGAACCCATCATCTAGTGTAAGAGGTACAGGACTAGAGTACTGTTTAGGACAATAGTGGCCCATCATCTAGTGTAGAGATGTACAGGACTGAGTACTGTTAGGACAATAGTGGCCCATCATCTAGTGTAGAGATGTACAGGACTGAGTACTGTTAGGGACAATAGTGGCCCATCATCTAGTGTAGAGATGTACAGGTCTGAGTACTGTTAGGACAATAGTGGCCCATCATCTAGTGTAGAGATGTACAGGACTGAGTACTGTTAGGACAATAGTGGCCCATCATCTAGTGTAGAGATGTACAGGACTGAGTACTGTTAGGACAATAGTGGCCCATCATCTAGTGTAGAGATGTACAGGACTGAGTACTGTTAGGACAATAGTGGCCCATCATCTAGTGTAGAGATGTACAGGACTGAGTACTGTTAGGACAATAGTGGCCCATCATCTAGTGTAGAGATGTACAGGTCTGAGTACTGTTAGGACAATAGTAGCCCATCATCTAGTGTAGAGATGTACAGGACAGAGGACTGTTAGGACAATAGTGGCCCATCATCTAGTGCAGAGATGTACAGGACTGAGTACTGTTAGGACAATAGTGGCCCATCATCTAGTGTAGAGATGTACAGGACTGAGTACTGTTAGGACAATAGTGGCCCATCATCTAGTGTAGAGATGTACAGGACTGAGTACTGTTAGGACAATAGTGGCCCATCATCTAGTGTAGAGATGTACAGGACTGAGTACTGTTGGGACAATAGTGGCCCATCATCTAGTGTAGAGATGTACAGGACTGAGTACTGTTAGGACAATAGTGGCCCATCATCTAGTGTGGAGATGTACAGGACTGAGTACTGTTAGGACAATAGTAGCCCATCATCTAGTGTAGAGATGTACAGGACTGAGTACTGTTAGGACAATAGTGGCCCATCATCTAGTGTAGAGATGTACAGGACTGAGTACTGTTAGGACAATAGTGGCCCATCATCTAGTGTAGAGATGTACAGGACTGAGTACTGTTAGGACAATAGTGGCCCATCATCTAGTGTAGAGATGTACAGGACTGAGTACTGTTAGGACAATAGTAGCCCATCATCTAGTGTAGAGATATACAGGACTGAGTACTGTTAGGGACAATAGTGGCCCATCATCTAGTGTAGAGATGTACAGGACTGAGTACTGTTAGGACAATAGTAGCCCATCATCTAGTGTAGAGATGTACAGGACTGAGTACTGTTAGGACAATAGTGGCCCATCATCTAGTGTAGAGATGCTACAGGACTGAGGACTGTTAGGACAATAGTGGCCCATCATCTAGTGTAGAGATGTACAGGACTGAGTACTGTTAGGACAATAGTGGCCCATCATCTAGTGTGGAGATGTACAGGACTGAGTACTGTTAGGACAATAGTGGCCCATCATCTAGTGTAGAGATGTACAGGACTGAGTACTGTTAGGACAATAGTGGCCCATCATCTAGTGTAGAGATGTACAGACTGAGTACTGTTAGGACAATAGTGGCCCATCATCTAGTGTAGAGATGTACAGGACTGAGTACTGTTAGGGACAATAGTGGCCCATCATCTAGTGTAGAGATGTACAGGTCTGAGTACTGTTAGGACAATAGTAGCCCATCATCTAGTGTAGAGATGTACAGGACTGAGTACTGTTAGGACAATAGTGGCCCATCATCTAGTGTAGAGATGTACAGGACTGAGTACTGTTAGGACAATAGTGGCCCATCATCTAGTGTAGAGATGTACAGGACTGAGTACTGTTAGGACAATAGTGGCCCATCATCTAGTGTAGAGATGTACAGGACTGAGTACTGTTAGGACAATAGTGGCCCATCATCTAGTGTAGAGATGTACAGGTCTGAGTACTGTTAGGACAATAGTAGCCCATCATCTAGTGTAGAGATGTACAGGACAGAGGACTGTTAGGACAATAGTGGCCCATCATCTAGTGCAGAGATGTACAGGACTGAGTACTGTTAGGACAATAGTGGCCCATCATCTAGTGTAGAGATGTACAGGACTGAGTACTGTTAGGACAATAGTGGCCCATCATCTAGTGTAGAGATGTACAGGACTGAGTACTGTTAGGACAATAGTGGCCCATCATCTAGTGTAGAGATGTACAGGACTGAGTACTGTTGGGGACAATAGTGGCCCATCATCTAGTGTAGAGATGTACAGGACTGAGTACTGTTAGGACAATAGTGGCCCATCATCTAGTGTGGAGATGTACAGGACTGAGTACTGTTAGGACAATAGTAGCCCATCATCTAGTGTAGAGATGTACAGGACTGAGTACTGTTAGGACAATAGTGGCCCATCATCTAGTGTAGAGATGTACAGGACTGAGTACTGTTAGGACAATAGTGGCCCATCATCTAGTGTAGAGATGTACAGGACTGAGTACTGTTAGGACAATAGTGGCCCATCATCTAGTGTAGAGATGTACAGGACTGAGTACTGTTAGGACAATAGTAGCCCATCATCTAGTGTAGAGATATACAGGACTGAGTACTGTTAGGGACAATAGTGGCCCATCATCTAGTGTAGAGATGTACAGGACTGAGTACTGTTAGGACAATAGTAGCCCATCATCTAGTGTAGAGATGTACAGGACTGAGGACTGTTAGGACAATAGTGGCCCATCATCTAGTGTAGAGATGTACAGGACTGAGTACTGTTAGGACAATAGTGGCCCATCATCTAGTGTGGAGATGTACAGGACTGAGTACTGTTAGGACAATAGTGGCCCATCATCTAGTGTGGAGATGTACAGGACTGAGTACTGTTAGGACAATAGTGGCCCATCATCTAGTGTAGAGATGTACAGGACTGAGTACTGTTAGGACAATAGTAGCCCATCATCTAGTGTAGAGATGTACAGGACTGAGTACTGTTAGGACAATAGTGGCCCATCATCTAGTGTAGAGATGTACAGGACTGAGTACTGTTAGGACAATAGTGGCCCATCATCTAGTGTAGAGATGTACAGGACTGAGTACTGTTAGGACAATAGTGGCCCATCATCTAGTGTAGAGATGTACAGGACTGAGTACTGTTAGGGACAATAGTGGCCCATCATCTAGTGTAGAGATGTACAGGACTGAGGACTGTTAGGACAATAGTGGCCCATCATCTAGTGTAGAGATGTACAGGACTGAGTACTGTTAGGGACAATAGTGGCCCATCATCTAGTGTAGAGATGTACAGGACTGAGTACTGTTAGGGACAATAGTGGCCCATCATCTAGTGTAGAGATGTACAGGACTGAGTACTGTTAGGACAATAGTGGCCCATCATCTAGTGTAGAGATGTACAGGACTGAGTACTGTTAGGGACAATAGTGGCCCATCATCTAGTGTAGAGATGTACAGGACTGAGTACTGTTAGGACAATAGTGGCCCATCATCTAGTGCAGAGATGTACAGGACTGAGTACTGTTAGGACAATAGTGGCCCATCATCTAGTGTAGAGATGTACAGGACTGAGTACTGTTAGGGACAATAGTGGCCCATCATCTAGTGTAGAGATGTACAGGACTGAGTACTGTTAGGGACAATAGTGGCCCATCATCTAGTGTAGAGATGTACAGGACTGAGTACTGTTAGGACAATAGTGGCCCATCATCTAGTGTAGAGATGTACAGGACTGAGTACTGTTAGGGACAATAGTGGCCCATCATCTAGTGTCGAGATGTACAGGACTGAGTACTGTTAGGGACAATAGTGGCCCATCATCTAGTGTAGAGATCTACAGGACTGAGTACTGTTAGGACAATAGTGGCCCATCATCTAGTGTAGAGATGTACAGGACTGAGTACTGTTAGGACAATAGTGGCCCATCATCTAGTGTAGAGATGTACAGGACTGAGTACTGTTAGGACAATAGTGGCCCATCATCTAGTGTAGAGATATATAGGACTGAGTACTGTTAGGACAATAGTGGCCCATCATCTAGTGTAGAGATGTACAGGACTGAGTACTGTTAGGACAATAGTGGCCCATCATCTAGTGTAGAGATGTACAGGACTGAGTACTGTTGGGGACAATAGTGGCCCATCATCTAGTGTGGAGATGTACAGGACTGAGTACTGTTAGGACAATAGTGGCCCATCATCTAGTGTAGAGATGTACAGGACTGAGGACTGTTAGGACAATAGTGGCCCATCATCTAGTGTAGAGATGTACAGGACTGAGTACTGTTAGGGACAATAGTGGCCCATCATCTAGTGTAGAGATGTACAGGACTGAGTACTGTTAGGGACAATAGTGGCCCATCATCTAGTGTAGAGATGTACAGGACTGAGTACTGTTAGGACAATAGTGGCCCATCATCTAGTGTAGAGATGTACAGGACTGAGTACTGTTGGGACAATAGTGGCCCATCATCTAGTGTAGAGATGTACAGGACTGAGTACTGTTAGGACAATAGTGGCCCATCATCTAGTGTAGAGATGTACAGGACTGAGTACTGTTAGGACAATAGTGGCCCATCATCTAGTGTAGAGATGTACAGGACTGAGGACTGTTGGGGATGTGTCTTCTTGACATCCTGCCTGTTGGCTAGTGGTCTGTCTTTTTAACATTTAGTTTACCTTTATTTAACTAGGCAGGTCAGTTAAGAACAAATTCTTATTTTCAATGACAGCCTAAGAATAGTGGGTTAACTGCCTGTTCAGTGGCAGTTGACAGATTTGTACCTTGTCAGCTCGGGGATTTGAACTTGCAACCTTTCGGTTACTAGGCTACCCTGCCGCCCCACTCAGTGTAGTGTGTTGTAATGCTAATGCTTTTCCTGTGTGATATACTGTCTGTTAGCTGGGAAGGTACAACTTGCTTCCTTAGCATGAAAAGAAAGTGTATTTTTGTGTGTGTGTGTGTGTGTGTGTGTGTGTGTGTGTGTGTGTGTGTGTGTGTGTGTGTGTGTGTGTGTGTGTGTGTGTGTGTGTGTGTGTGTGTGTGTGTGTGTGTGCATTCATGCTTGTTTACATATATTTATGTGTTATTGCTCAACAATGGCGGCCCCACATCCCTGAGTGCGGTAACTAGCGTCGCCATGGTGACGCTCTGCGTGGCCATGCTGCTTGAGAGAGAGAGAGACCTTTTGTTTGGCTGGCTGCCTCTCTGTAAATCAGTCCAGTCCAGTAGATCCTCCCACTCAGCACTAAGTCCAGAGTCTCTATAACACACTACAGCCCAGCAAAACCACATAGATAGATGGTCTTCATCACATCCCAGTGTTGAAGAGACAGAGACACATTTTGGCCACTGAGCCTTTTCTTCTACTTACCATTTAGATGTCTCTGCCTGCAGGAAGTTGAAGGTTGTTTCTGGAGTCTCTGCCTGCAGGAAGTTGAAGGTTGTTTCTGGAGTCTCTGCCTGCAGGAAGTTGAAGATTGTTTCTGGAGTCTCTGCCTGCAGGAAGTTGAAGGTTGTTTCTGGAGTCTCTGCCTGCAGGAAGTTGAAGGTTGTTTCTGGAGTCTCTGCCTGCAGGAAGTTGAAGGTTGTTTCTGGAGTCTCTTCCTGCAGGAAGTTGAAGATTGTTTCTGGAGTCTCTGCCTGCAGGAAGTTGAAGGTTGTTTCTGGAGTCTCTGCCTGCAGGAAGTTGAAGGTTGTTTCTGGAGTCTCTGTCTGCAGGAAGTTGAAGGTTGTTTCTGGAGTCTCTGCCTGCAGGAAGTTGAAGGTTGTTTCTGGAGTCTCTGCCTGCAGGAAGTTGAAGGTTGTTTCTGGAGTCTCTGTCTGCAGGAAGTTGAAGGTTGTTTCTGGAGTCTCTGCCTGCAGGAAGTTGAAGGTTGTTTCTGGAGTCTCTGCCTGCAGGAAGTTGAAGGTTGTTTCTGGAGTCTCTGCCTGCAGGAAGTTGAAGGTTGTTTCTGGAGTCTCTGCCTGCAGGAAGTTGAAGGTTGTTTCTGGAGTCTCTGTCTGCAGGAAGTTGAAGGTTGTTTCTGGAGTCTCTGCCTGCAGGAAGTTGAAGGTTGTTTCTGGAGTCTCTGTCTGCAGGAAGTTGAAGGTTGTTTCTGGAGTCTCTGCCTGCAGGAAGTTGAAGGTTGTTTCTGGAGTCTCTGCCTGCAGGAAGTTGAAGGTTGTTTCTGGAGTCTCTGTCTGCAGGAAGTTGAAGGTTGTTTCTGGAGTCTCTGCCTGCAGGAAGTTGAAGGTTGTTTCTGGAGTCTCTGTCTGCAGGAAGTTAAAGGTTGTTTCTGGAGTCTCTGCCTGCAGGAAGTTGAAGGTTGTTTCTGGAGTCTCTGTCTGCAGGAAGTTGAAGGTTGTTTCTGGAGTCTCTGCCTGCAGGAAGTTGAAGGTTGTTTCTGGAGTCTCTGCCTGCAGGAAGTTGAAGGTTGTTTCTGGAGTCTCTGCCTGCAGGAAGTTGAAGGTTGTTTCTGGAGTCTCTGCCTGCAGGAAGTTGAAGGTTGTTTCTGGAGTCTCTGCCTGCAGGAAGTTGAAGGTTGTTTCTGGAGTCTCTGTCTGCAGGAAGTTGAAGGTTGTTTCTGGAGTCTCTGCCTGCAGGAAGTTGAAGGTTGTTTCTGGAGTCTCTGCCTGCAGGAAGTTGAAGGTTGTTTCTGGAGTCTCTGCCTGCAGGAAGTTGAAGGTTGTTTCTGGAGTCTCTGTCTGCAGGAAGTTGAAGGTTGTTTCTGGAGTCTCTGTCTGCAGGAAGTTGAAGGTTGTTTCTGGAGTCTCTGCCTGCAGGAAGTTGAAGGTTGTTTCTGGAGTCTCTGCCTGCAGGAAGTTGAAGGTTGTTTCTGGAGTCTCTGCCTGCAGGAAGTTGAAGGTTGTTTCTGGAGTCTCTGCCTGCAGGAAGTTGAAGGTTGTTTATGGAGTCTCTGCCTGCAGGAAGTTGAAGGTTGTTTCTGGAGTCTCTGTCTGCAGGAAGTTGAAGGTTGTTTCTGGAGTCTCTGCCTGCAGGAAGTTGAAGGTTGTTTCTGGAGTCTCTGCCTGCAGGAAGTTGAAGGTTGTTTCTGGAGTCTCTGTCTGCAGGAAGTTGAAGGTTGTTTCTGGAGTCTCTGTCTGCAGGAAGTTGAAGGTTGTTTCTGGAGTCTCTGCCTTCAGGAAGTTGAAGGTTGTTTCTGGAGTCTCTTCCTGCAGGAAGTTGAAGGTTGTTTCTGGAGTCTCTGCCTGCAGGAAGTTGAAGGTTGTTTCTGGAGTCTCTGCCTGCAGGAAGTTGAAGGTTGTTTCTGGAGTCTCTGTCTGCAGGAAGTTGAAGGTTGTTTCTGGAGTCTCTGCCTGCAGGAAGTTGAAGGTTGTTTCTGGAGTCTCTGTCTGCAGGAAGTTGAAGGTTGTTTCTGGAGTCTCTGTCTGCAGGAAGTTGAAGGTTGTTTCTGGAGTCTCTGTCTGCAGGAAGTTGAAGATTGTTTCTGGAGTCTCTGCCTGCAGGAAGTTGAAGGTTGTTTCTGGAGTCTCTGTCTGCAGGAAGTTGAAGGTTGTTTCTGGAATCTCTGTCTGCAGGAAGTTGAAGGTTGTTTCTGGAGTCTCTGCCTGCAGGAAGTTGAAGGTTGTTTCTGGAGTCTCTGTTTGCAGGAAGTTGAAGGTTGTTTCTGGAGTCTCTGCCTGCAGGAAGTTGAAGGTTGTTTCTGGAGTCTCTGTCTGCAGGAAGTTGAAGGTTATTTCTGGAGTCTCTGCCTGCAGGAAGTTAAAGGTTGTTTCTGGAGTCTCTGCCTCAGGAAGTTGAAGGTTGTTTCTGGAGTCTCTGCCTGCAGGAAGTTGAAGGTTGTTTCTGGAGTCTCTGCCTGCAGGAAGTTGAAGGTTGTTTCTGGAGTCTCTGTCTGCAGGAAGTTGAAGGTTGTTTCTGGAGTCTCTGTCTGCAGGAAGTTGAAGGTTGTTTCTGGAGTCTCTGTCTGCAGGAAGTTGAAGGTTGTTTCTGGAGTCTCTGCCTGCAGGAAGTTGAAGGTTGTTTCTGGAGTCTCTGCCTGCAGGAAGTTGAAGGTTGTTTCTGGAGTCTCTGTCTGCAGGAAGTTGAAGGTTGTTTCTGGAGTCTCTGCCTGCAGGAAGTTGAAGGTTGTTTCTGGAGTCTCTGTCTGCAGGAAGTTGAAGGTTGTTTCTGGAGTCTCTGCCTGCAGGAAGTTGAAGGTTGTTTCTGGAGCTGTTGCTAACTAGTGTGAATGACTGGAGGGCTACAGGAACAGCTAGCATGCTGTCACACCGTCCCTTTAAACCACAGTGGTCTGTCAGTGGACCGTGTCCTCTGTGATGTGTAGTAACTCTCACAGAACTACACCATCCCTTTAAACCACAGTGGTCTGTCAGTGGACCGTGTCCTCTGTGATGTGTAGTAACTCTCACAGAACTACACCATCCCTTTAAACCACAGTGGTCTGTCAGTGGACCGTGTCCTCTGTGATGTGTAGTAACTCTCACAGAACTACACCATCCCTTTAAACCCAAGTGGTCTGTCAGTGGACCGTGTCCTCTGTGATGTGTAGTAGCTCTCACAGAACTACACCATCCCTTTAAACCACAGTGGTCTGTCAGTGGACCGTGTCCTCTGTGATGTGTAGTAGCTCTCACAGAACTACACCATCCCTTTAAACCACAGTGGTCTGTCAGTGGACCGTGTCCTCTGTGATGTGTAGTAGCTCTCACAGAACTACACCATCCCTTTAAACCACAGTGGTCTGTCAGTGGACCGTGTCCTCTGTGATGTGTAGTAGCTCTCACAGAACTACACCATCCCTTTAAACCACAGTGGTCTGTCAGTGGACAGTGTCCTCTGTGATGTGTAGTAACTCTCACAGAACTACACCATCCCTTTAAACCACAGTGGTCTGTCAGTGGACCGTGTCCTCTGTGATGTGTAGTAGCTCTCACAGAACTACACCATCCCTTTAAACCACAGTGGTCTGTCAGTGGACCGTGTCCTCTGTGATGTGTAGTAGCTCTCACAGAACTACACCATCCCTTTAAACCACAGTGGTCTGTCAGTGGACCGTGTCCTCTGTGATGTGTAGTAACTACATTGAGTAGAAACTGGGTTACCCCAGATATTGACCTAGTATAGTAGAAGCCACTTGTCGGGATTCCCACGGCAACAACTGGGTTTTACTGTCGTCAGGGGGCCAGGGGAATGAAACACGTGACACGGGGAGAGAGAAAGACTAGTGGGTCAAATATATAGATCAGGGGTGAGAGTCGTTAGTGTGTGTTGTATTGTAGGCTTGTTAGTGTGTTGTAACGTCCTGACCAGAGTTCTTATGTGTTTTGCTTGTTTAGTGTTGGTCAGGACGTGAGCTGGGTGGGAATTCTATGTTGTGTGTCTAGTTCGTATGTTTCTGTGTCCAGCCTAATATGGTTCTCAATCAGCGGCAGCTGTCAATCGTTGTCCCTGATTGAGAATCATATATAGATGGCTTGTTTTGTGTTGGGGATTGTGGGTGGTTGTTTCCTGTCTCTGTGTTTTGTGTGCACCAGATAGGACTGTCTCGGTTTTCACTTTTGTTATTTTGTATTGTTGTAGTGTTCACAATTCGTTATATTAAATATGTTGAGCACTGGCTACG
Organism: Salvelinus namaycush; assembly: GCF_016432855.1. NCBI lineage: Eukaryota > Metazoa > Chordata > Actinopteri > Salmoniformes > Salmonidae > Salvelinus > Salvelinus namaycush. The sequence continues at coordinate 14,198 of NW_024060481.1, read as the reverse complement.
CTGCGTGTTGGTCCTCTCCTTCATCCCAGGAAGAAAGCCGTTACAGAACCACCCACCAATCCCTGACCATGCAGCGTGGCAATGGGCAGCAGTTACAGCAGCAGCAGCGGCCAGCTACACAGGACTCCTGGACATGGGAGGAAATTTTGGAGGGAAAAGGACACTGGGCTCACATTGGAGAATATCGCCGCTCTCGGGAAGAGATGGAGGCAGCTAAAGCCCAGGAGCGGTGGTATGAGGAGGCAGCACGGAAGCGTGGCTGGAAGCCCGTGAAGAAACCCCAAAAACTTATTGGGGGGGGCTAAAGGATAGTGTGGCGAAGTCAGGTAGGAGACCTGCGCCCACTTCCCATGCTTACCGTGGAGAGCGGGAGTACGGGCAGACACCGTGTTATGCGGAAGAGCGCACGGTGTCTCCTGTACGTGTGCATAGCCCAGTGCGGGTTATTCCACCTCCCCGCACTGGGCGGGCTAGATTGAGCATTGAGCCAAGTGCCATGAAGCCGGCTCAACATATCTGGCCTCCAGTACGTCTCCTCGGGCCGGTGTACATGGCACCAGCCTTACAGCCTTACGAACCTCTCTGTCCTGAGCTGTCTCCTCTATCTAGGGGGGACCTTTTTGAAGGTTCCTAGACCAGGGTCGGGGGCGAGGGTTGCCACTCAAAGGACGCTAAGGAGGGGGACAAAGACAATGGTGGAGTGGTGTCCTCGTCCTGCGCCGGAGCCGCCACCGCGGACAGATGCCCACCCAGACCCTCCCCGGTTCGCCAACACAGCCCAGTGCAGGTTATTCCACCTCCCCGCACTGGACGGGCTACGGGGAGCATTCAACCAGGTAAGGTTGGGCAGGCTCGGTGCTCAAGGGAGCCAGTACGCCTGCACGGTCCGGTATATCCGGCGCCACCTTCCCGCCCCAGCCCAGTACCACCAGTGCCTACACCACGTACCAGGCTTCCAGTACGTCTCCAGAGCCCTGTTCCTCCTCCACGCACTCTCCCTGTGGTGCGTGTCTCCAGCCCAGTACCTCCAGTTCCGGCACCACGCACCAAGCCTCCTGTGCGTATCCAGAGCCCTGTACGCACTGTTCCTTCTCCCCGCACTCGCCCTGAGGTGCGTGCCCTCAGCCCGGTACCACCAGTGCCGGTACCACGCACCAGGCCTATAGTGCGCCTCGAGAGTCCAGTGTGCCCTGTTCCTGCTCCCCGCACTATCCTTGAGGTGCGTGTCTCCAGTCCGGTACCACCAGTTCCGGCACCACGCACCAGGCCTACTGTGTGCCTCAGCAGGTCAGAGTCGGCCGTCTGCCCAACGTCGCCTGCACTGCTCGTCTGCTCAACGCCGCCTGCACTGCTTGCCTGCCCAGCGCCGTCTGAGCTGCCTGCCTGCCCAGCGCCGTCTGAGCCATCCGTCTGCCCAGCGCCGTCTGAGCGGCCTGCCTGCCCAGCGCCGTCTGAGCTGCCTGCCTGCCCAGCGCCGTCTGAGCCATCCGTCTGCCCAGTGCCGTCTGAGCTGCCTGCCTGCCCAGCGCCGTCTGAGCCATCCGTCTGCCCAGCGCCATCTGAGCCATCCGTCTGCCCAGCGCCATCTGAGCCATCCGTCTGCCCAGCGCCATCTGAGCCATCCGTCTGCCCAGCGCCATCTGAGCCATCCGTCTGCCCAGCGCCATCTGAGCCATCCGTCTGCCCATCGTCATCTGAGCCATCCGTCTGCCCAGCGCCATCTGAGCCGCCCGTCTGTCCCGAGCCGTTAGAGCCGCCCGTCTGTCCCGAGCCATTAGAGCCGCCCGTCTGTCCTGAGCCGTCAGTCAGTCAGGAGCCGCTAGAGCCGTCCGTCAGTCAGGAGCCGCTAGAGCCGTCCGTCAGTCAGGAGCTGCCAGAGCCGCCAGCCAGTCAGGAGCTGCCAGAGCCGCCAGCCAGTCAGGAGCTGCCAGAGCCGCCAGCCAGTCAGGAGCTGCCAGAGCCGCCAGCCAGTCAGGAGTTGCCAGAGCCGCCAGCCAGTCAGGAGCTGCCAGAGCCGCCAGTCAGTCAGGAGCTGCCAGAGCCGCCAGCCAGTCAGGAGCTGCCCTCCAGTCATGAGCTGCCCTCCAGTCATGAGCTGCCTTCCAGTCATGAGCTTCCTTCCAGTCATGAGCTGCCTTCCAGTCATGAGCTGCCTTCCAGTCATGAGCTGCCCTTCAGTCATGAGCTGCCTTCCAGTCATGAGCTGCCTTCCAGTCATGAGCTGCCCTCCAGTCATGAGCTGCCCTCCAGTCATGAGCTGCCCTCCAGTCATGAGCTGCCCCTCAGCCCGGAGCTGCCATTAGTCCGGAGCTGCCCTTCAGTCCAGAGCTGCTTCTCTGTCCGGAGCTGCCCTTCAGTCCGGAGCTGCCCTTCAGTCCGGAGCTGCCCCTCTGTCCTGAGCTACCTCTCTGTCCTGAGCTACCTCTCTGTCCTGAGCTACCTCTCTGTCCTGAGCTGTCTCCTCTATCTAGGGGGGACCTTTTTGAAGGTTCCTAGACCAGGGTCGGGGGCGAGGGTTGCCACTCAAAGGACGCTAAGGAGGGGGACAAAGACAATGGTGGAGTGGTGTCCTCGTCCTGCGCCGGAGCCGCCACCGCGGACAGATGCCCACCCAGACCCTCCTCTTGAGTTTTAGGGGTGCGTTCGGAGTCCGCACCTCAGGAGGGGGGTACTGTAACGTCCTGACCATAGTTCTTATGTGTTTTGCTTGTTTAGTGTTGGTCAGGACGTGAGCTGGGTGGGAATTCTATGTTGTGTGTCTAGTTCGTCTGTTTCTGTGTCCAGCCTAATATGGTTCTCAATCAGAGGCAGCTGTCAATCGTTGTCCCTGATTGAGAATCATATATAGGTGGCTTGTTTTGTGTTGGGGATTGTGGGTGGTTGTTTCCTGTCTCTGTGTTTTGTGTGCACCAGATAGGACTGTCTCGGTTTTCACTTTTGTTATTTTGTATTGTTGTAGTGTTCACAATTCGTTATATTAAATATGTTGAGCACTGGCTACGCTGCGTGTTGGTCCTCTCCTTCATCCCAGGAAGAAAGCCGTTACATGTGTGTTGTATTGTAGGCTTGTTAGTGTGTGTTGTATTGTAGGCTTGTTAGTGTGTGTTGTATTGTAGGCTTGTTAGTGTGTGTTGTATTGTAGGCTTGTTAGTGTGTGTTGTATTGTAGGCTTGTTAGTGTGTGTTGTATTGTAGGCTTGTTAGTGTGTGTTGTATTGTAGGCTTGTTAGTGTGTGTTGTATTGTAGGCTTGTTAGTGTGTGTTGTATTGTAGGCTTGTTAGTGTGTGTTGTATTGTAGGCTTGTTAGTGTGTGTTGTATTGTAGGCTTGTTAGTGTGTGTTGTATTGTAGGCTTGTTAGTGTGTGTTGTATTGTAGGCTTGTTAGTGTGTGTTGTATTGTAGGCTTGTTACTGTGTGTTGTATTGTAGGCTTGTTAGTGTGTGTTGTAATGTAGGCTTGTTAGTGTGTGTTGTAATGTAGGCTTGTTAGTGTGTCTTGTATTGTAGGCTTGTTAGTGTGTGTTGTATTGTAGGCTTGTTAGTGTGTGTTGTATTGTAGGCTTGTTAGTGTGTGTTGTATTGTATGCTTGTTAGTGTGTGTTGTATTGTAGGCTTGTTAGTGTGTGTTGTATTGTAGGCTTGTTAGTGTGTGTTGTATTGTAGGCTTGTTAGTGTGTGTTGTATTGTAGGCTTGTTAGTGTGTGTTGTATTGTAGGCTTGTTAGTGTGTGTTGTATTGTAGGCTTGTTAGTGTGTGTTGTATTGTAGGCTTGTTAGTGTGTGTTGTATTGTAGGCTTGTTAGTGTGTGTTGTATTGTAGGCTTGTTAGTGTGTGTTGTATTATAGGCTTGTTAGTGTGTGTTGTATTGTAGGCTTGTTAGTGTGTGTTGTATTGTAGGCTTGTTAGTGTGTGTTGTATTGTAGGCTTGTTAGTGTGTGTTGTATTGTAGGCTTGTTACTGTGTGTTGTATTGTAGGCTTGTTAGTGTGTGTTGTATTGTAGGTTTGTTAGTGTGTGTTGTATTGTAGGCTTGTTAGTGTGTGTTGTATTGTAGGCTTGTTAGTGTGTGTTGTATTGTAGGCTTGTTAGTGTGTGTTGTATTGTAGGCTTGTTAGTGTGTGTTGTATTGTAGGCTTGTTAGTGTGTGTTGTATTGTAGGCTTGTTAGTGTGTGTTGTAATGTAGGCTTGTTAGTGTGTGTTGTATTGTAGGCTTGATAGTGTGTGTTGTATTGTAGGCTTGTTAGTGTGTGTTGTATTGTAGGCTTGTTAGTGTGTGTTGTATTGTAGGCTTGTTAGTGTGTTGTATTGTAGGCTTGTTAGTGTGTGTTGTAATGTAGGCTTGTTAGTGTGTGTTGTAATGTAGGCTTGTTAGTGTGTGTTGTATTGGATGCTTGTATGGTCAGGTTCTCTGGTTGTGAAGGGGGCAGGAACAGTTTTATCCACTTTAATAGTCAACACATGGGTCAGAGGTCATGGAAAGAACAAATGTCCAGAGTGAGTGAAACAGAAAACCTGTAAACTCCTCTCTGCTTCATAATGACAGCCAGCCAGTCAGGCAACGGTGTGTTAGCCCAGTACCCAGCAGTGAGGGGAGGAATTCCAGGAGGAAGTTCCAGCTAAGCTGCTCTTGATGTGGTCAAAGAGAGTAGGGCCGTCCAGGAGGGCCCTGGAGCTCCTACACCATTAAACCCTCTTCCTGTCTGTCTGATACTTACAACTCGCTCTGATAAAGTTGTTTTGCCTGAACAGGAACAATGTACTGACATGGGTCATGGTCTGTATCAGGATCCCTGCTCAAACCACTGGAGACCAGGACAGAGATTCTACTTGTCAACACGGGACAGTCTGTCCTGTACCAGCCTGAACAACAGACAGATATGGGCAGCGCATTGCCAAGGTTGGTATCAGGATCCCTGCTCAAACCACTGGAGGCCCCAGGAGAAACATGGTGCTCCTTTGGGGTAATAGAAAAACAGGTCTGCACACTTCAACAAACAAACAAACAGGGTTGTAATTCCCTCAGGCGGGGTCCCACCTAGGCAGCTATAGTAGGAGCATGTCAAGATGTATAGGTCAGGTTATTAATACAGGCTCTGATAGGAGGCTGAGCAGACTTACAACAGTACTAATAACCTTCTGAATACCTTCTGTGTCTGACATCAATATGAGGGGATTTAAGCCCTTTCTACGACACTCCAGGTTCGTATCCTTCTTTGAAAAAGTATTGCTTCACCCGCTACATTTCTAGTCTTGTAGTGTGACTCGGACTGTGGTGTTTGTATGGTCAGCATGGCAGCAGCCAAGATACAGTATACTGTGTTTGTATGGTCAGCATGGTAGCAGCCAAGATACAGTATACTGTGTTTGTATGGTCAGCATGGCAGCAGCCAAGATACAGTATACTCAATGTGTATTTTAGATGTGTATCTCTATGGTTACTGTACAACATTCCAGCACACAGCCAAGCTCAAACAACCACATTATGGGGGGAAGTAAATAGTCTTCCCTAATCTCCTCTATCTCTCTCTCTCCATCCCCCCTTTCTCTCTATTGCTATCTCCCTCTCTCTCTCTCTCCATCCCCCATTTCTCTCTATTCCTCTATCCCACACTCATCCCCCCTTTCTCTCTATTCCTCTCTCCCTCTCTCTCTCTATCCTTCTCTCTCTTTCTCTCTCTCTCTCATTATACCTCTCCCCCTCTCTCTCTTCTCTTCTCCCCCCCAGCCCATCTCTCCCTCTGTCTCTCTCTATCCTTCTCTCTCTCTCTCTCTCTCTCTCTCTCTCTCTCTCTCTCTCTCTCTCTCTCTCTCTCTCATTATACCTCTCCCCCTCTCTATCTTCTCTTCTCCCCCCCACCCCCCCCCTCTCTCTCTCATTATACCTCTCCCCCGTCTCTCTCTTCTCCCCTCCACCCCCTATCTCTCTTCTCTTCTCCCCCCAGCCCCCCCCCTCTCTCTCTTCTCTTCTCCCCCCACCCCCACCCCCCCTCTCTCGTACCAGCCTGTGCCACATTATCCCACATTTGTGTGAGCGTGGCTAACCTGTTTTTGCAGAGTTGTATATGAAGTTGAAATATGAACTAACATTAGTGACTCATATCGGCAGAGAGGGAAACAGGAAGAGACAGAGAGAACGTGTTATTGTAACACAGAGCTGCTGCCAGTGAGGTCACTGCCTATGTATTTGTGACATCACAGTGATGCTACTGGAAATATCATCAACTCATTTGTCTCCAGACTGACTGGAAGCTCCCCAGTTCAATCCACTACAGATAGAGGGAAGCAGCACCTGGTTCAGTCAGTCTGTTTGAGTCAGGCTGTATGTCAAGGACAGGTGTGGTGAGTCAAAGCATTGCTTTTCAACTAAAACCTTATCAATGACAAGCACATTCAAGTTAGAGACAGATGACTTTGAAGTATCTTCAACTGTCTTCATAAAGCAGAGGTTGCTGACTGTACTCTTCACAGTCCTCATGGCCAGCCGTAGCTATGGAAACCATGTGATCCTGTGTGGCTCCGTTGGTAGAGCACGGTGCTTGCAATGTCAGGGTTGTGTTTGTTTTTTTAAAGTATGAAAATGTATGAACTCACTACTGTAAGTCGCTCTGGATAAAAGCGTCTGCTAAATGACTCAAATGTAAATGTGAGAAAATGAAACACAGTTCCCAAAACAGGCCCATATTCAGTGGGGCTGTGATGTAAAAGCCCTATCAGACTGAGTCAGGCTGAGTCAGGCTGTATTTCAGGACATGTGGAGTGAAGGAAACACAGTCATATTTCTCTGCATCAGTGCTTTTCAACAAAACCATATCAATGACAACCACATTTAGACTTAAAGTGGCATCTTCTGCATGCTGGCATGTCCACCTTCCTGGCTCTTCTATTGTCCAAGTCTCTGCATGCTGGCATGTCCACCTTCCTGGCTCTTCTATTGTCCAAATCTCTGCATGCTGCTGCTACCTGTGCTTAATTCTCCCTGACCCCATGACCCCTGACAATTCCTTTTTTAATTCAGTCGATTCAAGAAGTAAACTGAAATTCCAATTTCCCTCAATACTTTAAAAAAATGGAATTAGAATTTTGGTTTAGATCCTGAATTTTGGTTTAGATCCTGAATTTTGGTTGAGACCCTGCTAGGACTCCCCTGTCTTCTGACCTCTCCTGCCCTCTGTCCTGTCTTGCCCTGTCCTGTTCTATCCTGTCCTTCACCTCTGCTCTTCTCCTCTCTCCAGGTAAGACAGGTACAGGTGTGTCAGATGATCTCCTGCCTGACTTTGATGTGAAGATTATGCCAGGTAGGTAGGGGCGCGTCCTCCTCACCTGTGTCTGTCTGTCTCTTCTTTTCACTCATTAACACACAACTATTGCTTCTTCACTGCCCAATCAGCTTCATGTTGTTTTTTAGTAATCCAATCAGTTATCTTATTACAAATCAAACACTTGATTATGGTCAGTTTACTGTTGAACAGTGAGAGTAGGAGAGAGGGAGAACAGAGAGAGACAGAAAGAGAGAGACAAACCAGAGAGAGAGGGAGAAAGAGAGAGACAGACCAGAGAGAGAGGGAGAACAGAGAGAGACAGACCAGAGAGAGACAGACCAGAGAGAGACAGACCAGAGAGAGAGACAGACCAGAGAGATAGGAAGAAAGAGAGAGACAGACAAGAAAGAGAGAGAGGGAGAACAGAGAGAGACAGAAAGAGAGAGACAGACCAGAGAGAGAGGGAGAATATAGAGAGACAGACCAGAGAGAGAACAGAGAGAGACAGAAAGAGAGAGGGAGAACAGAGAGAGAGAGAGAGAGAGGGAGAACAGAGATATAGGAAGAAAGAGAGAGACAGACCAGAGAGATAGGAAGAAAGAGAGAGACAGACAAGAAAGAGAGAGGGAGAACAGAGAGAGAGAGAGAGGGAGAACAGAGATATAGGAAGAAAGAGAGAGAGAGACTTGTGGTTTCTGACCCAGCCCAAAGGAAGTCCATCATTAGGGATTGTTATTGTGAGTAACATAATGATAGTGAGAGAGTTTACAGGATGGTTGAACTGGACATTATGGAGTAATGATGTTTACAGGATGGTTGAACTGGACATTATGGAGTAATGATGTTTACAGGATGGTTGAACTGGACATTATGGAGTAATGATGTTTACAGGATGGTTGAACTGGACATTATGGAGTAATGATGTTTACAGGATGGTTGAACTGGACATTATGGAGTAATGATATTGAGAGAGTTTACAGGATGGTTGAACTGGACATTATGGAGTAATGATGTTTACAGGATGGTTGAACTGGACATTATGGAGTAATGATGTTTACAGGATGGTTGAACTGGACATTATGGAATAATGATATTGAGAGAGTTTACAGGATGGTTGAACTGGACATTATGGAGTAATGATATTGAGAGAGTTTAGAGGATGGTTGAACTGGACATTATGGAGTAATGATGTTTAGAGGATGGTTGAACTGGACATTATGGAGTAATGATGTTTACAGGATGGTTGAACTGGACATTATAGAGTAATGATGTTGAGAGAGTTTACAGGATGGTTGAACTGGACATTATGGAGTAATGATATTGAGAGAGTTTACAGGATGGTTGAACTGGACATTATGGAGTAATGATGTTTAGAGAGTTTACAGGATGGTTGAACTGGACATTATGGAGTAATGATATTGAGAGAGTTTACAGGATGGTTGAACTGGACATTATGGAGTAATGATGTTTACAGGATGGTTGAACTGGACATTATGGAGTAATGATATTGAGAGAGTTTACAGGATGGTTGAACTGGACATTATGGAGTAATGATGTTTACAGGATGGTTGAACTGGACATTATGGAGTAATGATGTTGAGAGAGTTTACAGGATGGTTGAACTGGACATTATGGAGTAATGATATTGAGAGAGTTTACAGGATGGTTGAACTGGACATTATGGAGTAATGATATTGAGAGAGTTTACAGGATGGTTGAACTGGGCATTATGGAGTAATGATATTGAGAGAGTTTACAGGATGGTTGAACTGGACATTATGGAGTAATGATATTGAGAGAGTTTACAGGATGGTTGAACTGGACATTATGGAGTAATGATATTGAGAGAGTTTACAGGATGGTTGAACTGGACATTATGGAGTAATGATATTGAGAGAGTTTACAGGATGGTTGAACTGGACATTATGGAGTAATGATATTGAGAGAGTTTACAGGATGGTTGAACTGACATTATGGAGTAATGATATTGAGAGAGTTTACAGGATGGTTGAATTGGACATTATGGAGTAATGATATTGAGAGAGTTTACAGGATGGTTGAACTGGACATTATGGAATAATGATATTGAGAGAGTTTACAGGATGGTTGAACTGGACATTATGGAGTAATGATATTGAGAGAGTTTACAGGATGGTTGAACTGGACATTATGGAGTAATGATATTGAGAGAGTTTACAGGATGGTTGAACTGGACATTATGGAGTAATGATGTTTACAGGATGGTTGAACTGGACATGATGGAGTAATGATATTGAGAGAGTTTACAGGATGGTTGAACTGGACATTATGGAGTAATGATATTGAGAGAGTTTACAGGATGGTTGAACTGGACATTATGGAGTAATGATATTGAGAGAGTTTACAGGATGGTTGAACTGAACATTATGGAGTAATGATGTTTACAGGATGGTTGAACTGGACATTATGGAGTAATGATGTTTACAGGATGGTTGAACTGGACATTATGGAGTAATGATATTGAGAGAGTTTACAGGATGGTTGAACTGGACATTATGGAGTAATGATGTTTACAGGATGGTTGAACTGGACATTATGGAGTAATGATGTTTACAGGATGGTTGAACTGGACATTATGGAGTAATGATGTTTACAGGATGGTTGAACTGGACATTATGGAGTAATGATGTTTACAGGATGGTTGAACTGGACATTATGGAGTAATGATGTTTACAGGATGGTTGAACTGGACATTATGGAGTAATGATATTGAGAGAGTTTACAGGATGGTTGAACTGGACATTATGGAGTAATGATGTTTACAGGATGGTTGAACTGGACATTATGGAGTAATGATGTTTACAGGATGGTTGAACTGGACATTATGGAGTCAGAGAGAAGGGAGTTGATGTTGTCTTCTGTCACATTCCCCAAATTCAGACGTTTCCTCATCTTGGAGGTTGTTGACAGATGTGGGTATGGTGAGATGGAAATGTCTTATTCAGTGATGAGTCATTTACTCTCATTTCAAATGTTGATGTTGCATTAGTACATGTTCTTCTCAACAGCAGCTCCCACATCGTACTGTAATGTTTCATAGTCACAGTGTTTGTGTTTAACAGCTACCACATCGTACTGTAATGTTTCATAGTCACAGTGTTTGTGTTTAGCAGCTACCACATCGTACTGTGATGTTTCATAGTCACAGTGTTTGTGTTTAACAGCTACCACATCGTACTGTAATGTTTCATAGTCACAGTGTTTGTGTTTAGCAGCTCCCACATCGTACTGTGATGTTTCATAGTCACAGTGTTTGTGTTTAGCAGCTCCCACATCGTACTGTAATGTTTCATAGTCACAGTGTTTGTGTTTAGCAGCTCCCACATCGTACTGTAATGTTTCATAGTCACAGTCACAGTGTTTGTGTTTAGCAGCTCCCACATCGTACTGTAATGTTTCATAGTCACAGTGTTTGTGTTTAGCAGCTCCCACATCATACTGTGATTTTCATAGTCACAGTGTTTGTGTTTAGCAGCTCCCACATCGTACTGTAATGTTTCATAGTCACAGTGTTTGTGTTTAGCAGCTCCCACATCGTACTGTAATGTTTCATATTCACAGTGTTTGTGTTTAGCAGCTCCCACATCGTACTGTAATGTTTCATAGTCACAGTGTTTGTGTTTAACAGCTCCCATATCGCACTGTGATGTTTCATAGTCACAGTGTTTGTGTTTAGCAGCTCCCACATCGTACTGTAATGTTTCATAGTCACAGTGTTTGTGTTTAGCAGCTCCCATATCGTACTGTAATGTTTCATAGTCACAGTGTTTGTGTTTAGCAGCTCCCACATCGTACTGTGATGTTTCATAGTCACAGTGTTTGTGTTTAACAGCTACCACATCGTACTGTGATGTTTCATAGTCACAGTGTTTGTGTTTAGCAGCTCCCACATCCTACTGTGATGTTTCATAGTCACAGTGTTTGTGTTTAGCAGCTCCCATATCGTACTGTAATGTTCCATAGTCACAGTGTTTGTGTTTAGCAGCTCCCACATCGTACTGTAATGTTTCATAGTCAGTGTTTGTGTTTAGCAGCTCCCACATCGTACTGTAATGTTTCATAGTCACAGTGTTTGTGTTTAGCAGCTCCCACATCGTACTGTAATGTTTCATAGTCACAGTGTTTGTGTTTAGCAGCTCCCATATCGTACTGTAATGTTTCATAGTCACAGTGTTTGTGTTTAGCAGCTCCCACATCGTACTGTAATGTTTCATAGTCACAGTGTTTGTGTTTAGCAGCTCCCACATCGTACTGTGATGTTTCATAGTCACAGTGTTTGTGTTTAGCAGCTACCACATCGTACTGTGATGTTTCATAGTCACAGTGTTTGTGTTTAACAGCTCCCACATCGTACTGTAATGTTTCATAGTCACAGTGTTTGTGTTTAGCAGCTCCCACATCGTACTGTAATGTTTCATAGTCACAGTGTTTGTGTTTAGCAGCTCCCACATCGTACTGTAATGTTTCATAGTCACAGTGTTTGTGTTTAGCAGCTCCCATATCGTACTGTGATGTTTCATAGTCACAGTGTTTGTGTTTAGCAGCTCCCACGTCGTACTGTGATGTTTCATAGTCACAGTGTTTGTGTTTAGCAGCTCCCACATCGTACTGTGATGTTTGATAGTCACAGTGTTTGTGTTTAGCAGCTCCCACATCATACTGTAATGTTTCATAGTCACAGTGTTTGTTTTTAGCAGCTCCCACATCGTACTGTAATGTTTCATAGTCACAGTGTTTGTGTTTAGCAGCTCCCACATCGTACTGTGATTTTCATAGTCACAGTGTTTGTGTTTAGCAGCTCCCACATCGTACTGTAATGTTTCATAGTCACAGTGTTTGTGTTTAGCAGCTCCCACATCGTACTGTAATGTTTCATAGTCACAGTGTTTGTGTTTAGCAGCTCCCACATCGTACTGTAATGTTTCATAGTCACAGTGTTTGTGTTTAACAGCTCCCACATCGTACTGTAATGTTTCATAGTCACAGTGTTTGTGTTTAACAGCTCCCACATCGTACTGTAATGTTTCATAGTCACAGTGTTTGTGTTTAGCAGCTCCCACATCGTACTGTAATGTTTCATATTCACAGTGTTTGTGTTTAGCAGCTCCCACAATCGTACTGTAATGTTTCATAGTCACAGTGTTTGTGTTTAACAGCTCCCACATCGCACTGTGATGTTTCATAGTCCACAGTGTTTGTGTTTAGCAGCTCCCACATCGTACTGTAATGTTTCATAGTCACAGTGTTTGTGTTTAGCAGCTCCCATATCGTACTGTAATGTTTCATAGTCACCAGTTTGTGTTTAGCAGCTCCCACATCGTACTGTGATGTTTCATAGTCACAGTGTTTGTGTTTAACAGTTACCACATCGTACTGTGATGTTTCATAGTCACAGTGTTTGTGTTTAGCAGCTCCCACATCGTACTGGTGATGTTTCATAGTCACAGTGTTTGTGTTTAGCAGCTCCCATATCGTACTGTAATGTTCCATAGTCACAGTGTTTGTGTTTAGCAGCTCCCACATCGTACTGTAATGTTTCATAGTCATTGTTTGTGTTTAGCATCTCCACATCCGTACTGTAATGTTTCATAGTAACAGTGTTTGTGTTTAGCAGCTCCCACATCGTACTGTAATGTTTCATAGTCACAGTGCTTTGTGTTTAGCAGCTCCCATATCGTACTGTAATGTTTCATAGTCACAGTGTTTGTGTTTAGCAGCCTCCCACACTCGTACTGTAATGTTTCATAGTCACGTGTTGGTTTTTAGCAGCTCCCACATAGTACTGTGATGTTTCATAGTCACAGTGGTTGTGTTTAGCAGCTACCACATCGTACTGTGATGTTCTCATAGTCCACAGTGTTTGTGTTTAGCAAGCTCCCACATCGTACCTGTGATGTTTCATAGTCACAGTGTTGTGGTTTAGCAGCTCCCAATATCGTACTGTGATGTTTCATAGTCACAGTGTTTGTGTTTAGCAGCTCCCACATCGTACTGTGATGTTTCATAGTCACAGGTTTGTGTTTAGCAGCTCCCACATCGTACTGTGATGTTCATAGTCACAGTGTTTGTGTTTAGCAGCTCCCATATCGTACTGTGATCTTTCATAGTCACAGTGTTCGTTGTTTAACAGCTCCCACATCGTACTGTAATGTTTCATAGTCACAGTGTTTGTGTTTAACAGCTCCCACATCGTACTGTAATGTTTCATAGTCACAGTGTTTGTGTTTAACAGCTCCCACATCATACTGTAATGTTTCATAGTCACAGTGTTTGTGTTTAACAGCTCCCACATCGTACTGTGATGTTTCATAGTCACAGTGCTTGTGTTGTAGTATGTAAAATAAAATATACAGTGCCTTTGGAAAACTATTCGACCCCTTGACTTTTTTCACATTTTGTATGTTACAGCCTTATTCTGAAATTGATTAAATAGTTTTCCTCATCAATCTACACACAAACCCCCATAATGACAAAGCAAAACAGGTTTTGATAGAATTTTTTACAACTTATTTCAAAAAATCTGAAATATCACATTTACACAAGTATTCAGACCCTTTACTCAGTACTTGTTTAAGCACCTTTGGCAGCGATTACAGCCTCGAGTCTTCTTGGGTATGACGCTGAAAGCTTGGCACACCTGTATTTGGGAAGTTTCTCCCATTTTCTCTGCAGATCCTCTCAGGTTTGATGGGGAGCGTCGCTGCAAAGCTATTTTCAGGTCTCTCCAGAGATAGTCGATCTGGTTCAACTCCTGAGCACTCTGGAGTAGGTTTTCATCAAGGATCTCTCTGTACTTTGCTCTGTTCATCTTTCCCTGATCCTGATAGTCTCCCAGTCCCTGCTGCTGAAAACATCCCCACAGCATGATGCTGCTGTCACCACCATGCTTCACCGTAGGGAT
>NW_024060480.1:0-24169 GCF_016432855.1 Salvelinus namaycush | reverse complement strand
GTCTGGTGATAATATCCCCCTCATTGTGTAGTGATAAAACCCCCCTCATTGGTGTAGTGGATAAACCCCCTCATGATCTAGTGATAATCCCCCTCATGTGTAGTGATATACCCCCTCATGAGTATAGTGATAACCCCCCTCATGGTGTAGGGATAAATCCCCCCCCCTTCCCCCTCATGGGTGTAGTGATAAAATCCCCCCTCATGGTGTAGTGATAAATCCCCCTCATGGTGTAGTGATAAATCCCCCTCATGGTGTAGTTATATACCCCCTCATGGTGTAGTGATAAACCCCCCTCATGGTGTAGTGATAAACCCCCTCATGATCTAGTGATAAATCCCCCTCATGGTGTAGTGATATACCCCCTCATAGTGTAGTGATAAACCCCCCTCATGGTGTAGTGATAAATCCCCCTCCCCCTCATGGTGTAGTGATAAACCCCCTCCATGGTGTAGTGATAAATCCCCCTCATGGTGTTAGTGATAAATCCCCCCTCATGGTTGTTAGTTATATACCCCTCATGGTGTAGTGATAAACCCCCCTCATGGTGTAGTGATAAACCCCCCTCATGGTGTAGTGATAAATCCCCCTCATGGTGTAGTGATAAACCCCCCTCATGGTGTAGTGATAAACCCCCCTCATGGTGTAGTGATATATCCCCTCATGGTGTAGTTATATACCCCCTCATGGTGTAGTGATAAACCCCCCTCATGGTGTAGTGATATATCCCCTCATGGTGTAGTTATATACCCCCTCATGGTGTAGTGATAAACCCCCCTCATGGTGTAGTGATATACCCCCCTCATGGTGTAGTGATAAACCAACCTCATGGTGTAGTGATAAACCCCCCTCATGGTGTAGTGATATACCCCCCTCATGGTGTAGTGATATACCCCCCTCATGGTGTAGTGATATACCCCCCTCATGGTGTAGTGATAAACCCCCCTCATGGTGTAGTGATAAATCCCCCTCATGGTGTAGTGATAAACCCCCCTCATGGTGTAGTGATAAACACCCTCATGGTGTAGTGATAAACCCCCCTCATGGTGTAGTGATAAACCCCCCTCATGGTGTAGTGATAAACCCCCCTCATGGTGTAGTGATAAACCCCCCTCATGGTGTAGTGATATACCCCCCTCATGGTGTAGTGATATACCCCCCTCATGGTGTAGTGATAAACCCCCCTCATGGTGTAGTGATAAATCCCCCTCATGGTGTAGTGATAAACCCCCCTCATGGTGTAGTGATAAACACCCTCATGGTGTAGTGATAAACCCCCCTCATGGTGTAGTGATAAACCCCCCTCATGGTGTAGTGATAAACCCCCCTCATGGTGTAGTGATAAACCCCCCTCATGGTGTATTGATAAACCCCCCTCATGGTGTAGTGATAAACCCCCCTCATGGTGTATTGATAAACCCCCCTCATGGTGTAGTGATAAACCCCCCTCATGGTGTAGTGATAAACCCCCCTCATGGTGTAGTGATAAACACCCCTCATGGTGTAGTGATAAACCCCCCTCATGGTGTAGTGATAAACCCCCCTCATGGTGTAGTGATAAACCCCCCTCATGGTGTAGTGATAAACCCCCCTCATGGTGTAGTGATAAACACCCCCTCCCCCTCATGGTGTAGTGATAAACCCCCCTCATGGTGTAGTGATAAACACCCCCCCCCCCTCATGGTGTAGTGATAAACCCCCCTCATGGTGTATTGATAAACCCCCCTCATGGTGTAGTGATAAACACCCCCCCCCCTCATGGTGTAGTGATATACCCCCCTCATGGTGTAGTGATAAACCCCCCTCATGGTGTAGTGATAAACCCCCCTCATGGTGTATTGATAAACCCCCCTCATGGTGTAGTGATAAACCCCCTCATGGTGTATTGATAAACCCCCCTCATGGTGTAGTGATAATTCCCCTCATGGTGTAGTGATATACCCCCTCATGGTGTAGTGATATACCCCCCTCATGGTGTAGTGATAAACACTCCCCCCCCCTCATGGTGTAGTGATAAACCCCCCTCATGGTGTATTGATAAACCCCCCTCATGGTGTAGTGATAAACCCCCCTCATGGTGTATTGATAAACCCCCCTCATGGTGTAGTGATAAACCCCCCTCATGGTGTAGTGATAAACACCCCCCCCCCCCCTCATGGTGTAGTGATAAACCCCCCTCATGGTGTAGTGATATACCCCCCTCATGGTGTAGTGATATACCCCCCTCATGGTGTAATGATAAACCCTCCTCATGGTGTAGTGATATACCCCCCTCATGGTGTAGTGATAAACCCCCTCATGGTGTAGTGATAAATCCCCCTCATGGTGTAGTGATATACCCCCCCTCCAGGGATAGTGATATACCCCCCTCATGGTGTAGTGATAAACCCAACAGTACCACTACACCCCTGTATTCTATAAACCCAACAGTACCACTACACCCCTGTAGCAGGTTCTCTTCAAGGATTTGAATGTATTTGGCTTCATTCATTGTTCCCTCTATCCTTACCAGTCTCCCAGTCCCTGTTGCTGAAAATAATCCCCATAGGCTGCCTCCACCATGCTTCACGGTAGGGTTGGTGTTAGATGGGTGATGAGCTGTACCTGGTTTTCTCCAGACATAGGGCTTTCACGTGCCAAACTCCAGGCATGCTGTCATGTGCCTTTTTCTCAGGAGTGTCTTCCGTCTGGCCACTGTCCCATAAAACCCAGAATGTGTGAAGTGCTGTAGAGACTGTTGTCCTTCTGGCAGGTTCTCCCATCTCAGCCAAAGAACTCTGCAGTTCTGTCAGAGTGGTCATTGGGTTCTTGGACACCTCCCTGACCAAGGTCCTTCTTGTCCGGTTTCTCAGTTTGGTCAGACGGCCAGCTCTAGACAGAGTCTGGGTAGTTCAGTTTGGTCAGACGGCCAGCTCTAGACAGAGTCTGGGTAGTTCAGTTTGGTCAGACGGCCAGCTCTAGACAGAGTCTAGGTAGTTCAGTTTGGTCAGACGGCCAGCTCTAGACAGAGTCTGGGTAGTTCAGTTTGGTTAGACGGCCAGCTCTAGGCAGTCTGGGTAGTTCCATATTTTTCCCCATTTCCCAATGATGGAGAACACTGTGCTCTTGGAAACTTTCAACACTGTAGAAATTGTTTTATACCCTTCCCCAGATATATTCACCTCATCATAACTATTTCTCAGAGATCTACAGACAGTTCCCTGGACTTCATGGTATAGTTTCTGCACTGTCGACTGTGTGACCGTTATAGACAGGTGTGTGTCAAGGATGATCAAAGGAGATTGGATGAACCTGAGCTCAATTTGGAGTGTCATAGCAAAGGGGTGGGAATACTTATGTAAATTAGATATTTATGTATTTCATTTTCAATACGTTATGGGGTAGATGGGTGAATTTAAAAAATATGTATTTTTAATTCAGGCTGTAACAACAAAATGTGGAATAAGTCAAGAGGTATGAATACTTTCTGAAGGCCACTGTATCTTTTCATAAGCGCAACACGGCTACAAGAGACAGGTTGGAATGTCTGACTTAAATACGGGGACAAATTGACCTTTTATTCTAAATCAGTGGTGTTTGAATTTCTCTACAAAATTCCCGGAACGTGATTGTTTGGTTGCGGGACGTGTGACAAAAGTGCCAAAATGCGGGGAATGTCCGACACAATCCTGGACATGTGGTCACCCTAGGGACAGAGTGAGGGTGTGTGTGTGTGTTCTAGGTGTCTGTGTTGTGTGTACCTTTACTAAAAGCTATGTCGTCATCCTGTCCAAATCCCATGGACCCATCAGACAGCCACAGTTCTCTCTTAGACAACAACACCAGGACTGTGTTCAGACTGAACTCTACTGGGACTGGATCACTAACCTGGAAGAGAGAGAGAGGACTTTTATTCTGAAACAAATACTTTTATTTTGAAACGTATATATAGATTCCAGTGGGACTGGACCACTGACCTAGAGAGAGAGAGAGAGAGAGAGAGAGAGAGAGAGAGAGAGAGAGAGAGAGAGAGAGAGAGAGGAGAGAGAGAGAGAGAGAGAGAGAGAGAGAGAGAGAGAGAGAGAGAGGAGAGAGAGAGAGAGAGAGAGAGAGAGAGAGAGAGAGAGAGAGAGAGAGAGAGAGAGAGAGAGAGAGAGAGAGAGAGAGAGAGAGAGAGAGAGAGAGAGAGAGAGAGAGAGAGAGCAATAGTGTAGACAATCATAGTAAGCACTTGTCCTGCTAAATATACAAAAGTATGTGGACACCCCTTCAAATTAGCGGATTCGGCTATTTCAGAGATCTCTCTCTCTCTCTCTCTCTCTCTCTCTCTCTCTCTCTCTCTCTCTCTCTCTCTCTCTCAAATCGAGCACACGGCCATGCAATCTCCATAGACAAACATTGGCAGTAGAATGGCCTTACTGAAGAGCTCAGTGACTTTCAACGTGACACCGTCATAGGATGCCACCTTTCCGTCAAGTGAGTTCGTCAAATGTCTGTCCTGCTAGAGCTGCCCCAGTCAACTAAGTGCTGTTTTTGTGAAGTGGAAACGTCTAGGAGCAACAACGGCTCAGCCACAAAGTGGTAGGCCACTCACAGAACGGGACCGCCGAGTGCTGAAGCGAGTAGCGCGTAAAAATCATAACCGAGTTCCAAACTGCCTCTGGAAATAACGTCAGCACAATAACTGTTTGTCGGGAGGTTCATGAAATGGGTTTCCATGGCCGAGCAGCCGCACACAAGCCTAAGATCACCGTGTTCAATGCCAAACGTCTGCTAGAGTGGTGTGAAGCTCGCCGCCATTGGACTCTGGAGCTGTGGAAACACGTTCTCTGGAGTGATGAATCACGCTTCACCATCTGGCAGTCCGACAGATGAATCTGGGTTTGGCGGATGCCAGGAGGACGCTACCTGCCAGAATGCATAGTGTCAACTGTAAAGTTTGGTGGAGGAGGAATAAAAGTCTGGGGCTGATTTTCATTGGGCCCTTTAGTTCCAGTGATGGGAAATCTACAGCATACAATGACATTCTAGATGATTTTGTGCTTCCAACTTTGTGGCAACAGTTTATGGAAGGCCCTTTCCTGTTTCAGCATGACAATGCCTCCGTGCACAAAGCAAGGTCCATATAGAAATGGTTTTGTCGAGATCGGTGTGGAAGAACTTGACTGGCCTGCACAGCGTCCTGTCCTCAACTCCATCGAACAGCTTTGGGATGAATTGGAACACCGACTGTGAGCCAGGTCTAATCGCCCAACATCAGTGCCCGACCTCACTAATGCTCTTGTTGCTGAATGGAAGCAAGTCCCCGCAGCAATGTTCCAACATCTAGTGGAAAGCCTTCCCAGAAGAGTGGAGGCTGTTATAGCAGCAATGTTCCAACATCTAGTGGAAAGCCTTCCCAGAAGAGTGGAGGCTGTTACAGCAGCAATGTTCCAACATATAGTGGAAAGCCTTCCCAGAAGAGTGGAGGCTGTTATAGCAGCAATGTACCAACATCTAGTGGAAAGCCTTCCCAGAAGAGTGGAGGCTGTTATAGCAGCAATGTTCCAACATCTAGTGGAAAGCCTTCCCAGAAGAGTGGAGGCTGTTACAGCAGCAATGTTCCAACATATAGTGGAAAGCCTTCCCAGAAGAGTGGAGGCTGTTATAGCAGCAATGTACCAACATCTAGTGGAAAGCCTTCCCAGAAGAGTGGAGGCTGTTATAGCAGCAATGTTCCAACATCTAGTGGAAAGCCTTCCCAGAAGAGTGGAGGCTGTTACAGCAGCAATGTTCCAACATCTAGTGGAAAGCCTTCCCAGAAGAGTGGAGGCTGTTATAGCAGCAATGTTCCAACATCTAGAGGAAAGCCTTCCCAGAAGAGTGGAGGCTGTTATAGCAGCAAATGGAGGACCAACCTCATATTAATGACCATGATTTTGGGATGAGATGCTGATGAACAGCTGTCCACATACTGTTGGTCATATAGTGTATGCTCTTGACCACTTTTAAACATTTCCTCTTTAACCTTCATGGACAATAAAGTTTAAAAAACCTGAACTTGACTTGATCTCACCTGTTGGAAGCGTACGTCCAGGCTGAATGAGAGGGGGGGTCTAGGGTGGCAGACCGGGGGGTCAGTGTGCTCCCCCTCAGGGATCAGACAGGGGAGCAGAACCACCGTGTAGGAGCCAGAGTAGTCACGTACCTGACACAGGTAGATATACACACACACACACACACACACACACACACACACACACACACACACACACACACACACACACACACACACACACACACACACACACACACACACACACACACACACACACAACGGCTTGTAAGTAAGCATTTCACGGTAAGGTCAACACATCTAATCAAATGTATTTTTAAAAGCCCTTCTTACATCAGCTGATATCTCAAAGTGCTGTACAGAAACCCAGCCTAAAACCCCAAACAGCAATGCAGGTGTAGAAGCACGTTGTACACCTATTGCATTCGGCGCATGTGACAAATACAATTTGATTTGAAGGGAGCAGAGAGAGAATGTTGGAGGAGACGCATAGAAAAGTAGGATGTGAGTGAGTGAGTGTGTGTGTGTGTGTGTGTGTGTGTGTGTGTGTGTGTGTGTGTGTGTGTGTGTGTGTGTGTGTGTGTGTGTGTGTGTGTGGGGGGGGGGGGGGGGTGTGTGGGGGGACTCACAGCCAGCTGGGACACAAAGCTCCAGGTCTGCAGGGTGTGTGTGAGGGTGGTCTCAGACCGGACCAGAAATAGAGAGAACAGCAGGCCGGAGTGGGCATCTGATGTTACTACTGAGGACCCTGATACACCTGGGGGGGGGGGGGTAGAGAGGGATGGTGGAGGGGAGGGATGGGTAGAGAGGGAGGGGTAGAGAGGGATGGAGGGAGGGGTAGAGAGGGAGGGGGTAGAGAGGGAGGGGTAGAGAGGGAGGGGGTAGAGAGGGAGGGGTAGAGAGGGAGGGGTAGAGAGGGAGGGGTAGAGAGGGAGGGGTAGAGAGGGAGGGTTAGAGAGGGATGGAGGGGAGGGATGGGTAGAGAGGGAGGGAGGGAGGGAGGGGTAGAGAGGGAGGGGTAGAGAGGGAGGGGGTAGAGAGGGAGGGGTAGAGAGGGATGGAGGGGAGGGATGGGTAGAGAGGGAGGGGGTAGAGAGGGAGGGGTAGAGAGGGATGGAGGGGAGGGATGGGTAGAGAGGGAGGGGGTAGAGAGGGAGGGGGTAGAGCGGGAGGGGTAGAGAGGGAGGGGGTAGAGAGGGAGGGGTAGAGAGGGAGGTAGGGTAGAGAGGGTGTGAGAGAGAGAGAGAATGTTGGTCAGCCAATCCCTCCTAAATGACTTGAAGAGGAATCTGCCATGGGAGTGCCACACGGTGACATTAAAACTTCTTCTGGCTGCAAGCCCGACGTTGGTACACTTATGACAACAGCCACTTCAAGTGCAGGGAGCGAAATTCAAAATATATATATTTTTTAAATATTTAACTTTCACACATTAACAAGTCCAATACAGCATATGAAAGGTACACATCTTGTGAATCCAGCCAACATGTCCGATTTTTAAAATGTTTTACAGGGAAGACACAATATGTAAATCTATTAGCTAACCACGTTAGCAAAAGACACCACTTTTTTTACTCCAACAGTTTTTTACTCCATCAGTAGCTATCACAAATTCGACCAAATAAAGATATAAATAGCCACTAACCAAGAAACAACTTCATCAGATGACAGTCTGATAACATATTTATTGTATAGCATATGTTTTGTTAGAAAAATGTGCATATTTCAGGTATAAATCATAGTTTACATTGCAGCTACAGTCAGAAATTGCACCGAAAGCAGCCATAAAACTTACAGACACCAACGTCAAATACCTAATTACTCATCATAAAACATTTCTGAAAAATACATAGTGTACAGCAAATGAAAGACAGGCATCTTGTGATTCCAGCCAATATTTCCGATTTATTAAGTGTTTTACAGCGAAAAAAAAATGTAGCGTTATATTAGCTTAGCACAATAGCCAGAAACACTTGGGCGCCGGCGACTACGGCAGATATATGAAATAACATCATAAAATGGGTCTTACTTTTACTGATCTTTCATCAGAATGTTGGACAAGGTGTCCTTTGTCCAGAACAGTCGTTGTTTGGATTCAGAACGGACACTTTCCCTCTTCATTTAGCAAGCGCGCTAGCCGGGTGGCACGACACTCTCCATGTCAACAAACGGAAGAGAACGGAACACGGCAAAACTCCCGAAAAAATTTCAATAATCTGATGAAACCATATTGAAAAAACATACTTTACGATGATATGGTGACATGTATCAAATAAAATCAAAGCCGGAGATTGTAGTCGCCTATAACGGCAGCTAAACAAAAGGCAATCCCACTGTCCAGCTCACGCCCTTCAGAGTACCGAAAATGGTGGACACGTCATTCCAAGATGATGTGTTCCATCTCAGACCAAGATAATCAACTAATTTCTTCTCTCACAGCCTCTTCACACCCAGAGGAAGGTGTATGACGTGCATGTATACTAATAAGTCTTGTGCCGATTTATAGGCAGGAAGAAGAACAGAGCATCGATTTCAGACTTTCCACTTCCTGGTCAGGAAATGTGCTGCAGAATGAGTTCTGTTTCACTCAGAGAAATAATTCAAACGGTTTTAGAAACTAGAGAGTGTTTTCTATCCAATAGTAATAATAATATGCATATTGTACGAGCAAGAATTGAGTACGAGGCCATTTGAAATGGGCACATTTTATCTGGCTACTCAATACTGCCCCTTGCAGCCCAAACAGGTTGACATTAACAGAGTATACTAGAAATTGTAAACATTCTGGTAGTACCTGGGTGCGACAGGATAAAGTGTCCCCGGAAACGAGCCTCTGTCCTGAAGGTGACCACCAGACGTCCCTCTCCGTTGATACGCATACTAGTGGGGTGCAGAGAGCCTGGAGAGAGGGAGGGAGGGAGGGAGGGAGGGAGGGAGGGAGGGGAGGGAGGTAGGGGGGAGGGAGGGAGGAGAGGGAGGGAAGTCATGAACTCTCAGTGAAATGCTCAATGTTGTTAAACATTGTCATAGTCAATCAAGATCTCCATGATCGTTTAGTTTGGTCTGTCTGCCTATGTTCCAGTGGGTGTCTGTCTGCCTATGTTCCAGTGGGTGTCTGTCTGCCTATGTTCCAGTGGGTGTCTGTCTGCCTATGTTCCAGTGGGTGTCTGTCTGCCTATGTTCCAGTGATTGTCTGTCTGCCTATGTTCCAGTGGGTGTCTGTCTGTCTGTCTGCCTGTGTTCCAGTGGGTGTCTGTCTGCCTATGTTCCAGTGGGTGTCTGTCTGCTTATGTTCTAGTGTCTGTCTGTCTGCCTATGTTCCAGTGGGTGTCTGTCTGCCTATGTTCCAGTGGGTGTCTGTCTGTCTGCCTGTGTTCCAGTGGGTGTCTGTCTGCTTATGTTCTAGTGTCTGTCTGTCTGCCTATGTTCCAGTGGGTGTCTGTCTGCCTATGTTCCAGTGGGTGTCTGTCTGTCTGCCTATGTTCCAGTGGGTGTCTGTCTGCCTATGTTCCAGTGGGTGTCTGTCTGTCTGCATGTGTTCCAGTGATTGTCTGTCTGCCTGTGTTCCAGTGGGTGTGTGTGAGCCTATGTTCCAGTGGGTGTCTGTCTGCCTGTGTTCCAGTGGGTGTGTGTGAGCCTATGTTCCAGTGGGTGTCTGTCTGCCTGTGTTCCAGTGGGTGTCTGTCTGCCTATGTTCCAGTGGGTGTCTGTCTGTCTGCCTATGTTCCAGTGATTGTCTGTCTGCCTGTGTTCCAGTGGGTGTCTGTCTGCCTATGTTCCAGTGGGTGTGTGTGAGCCTATGTTCCAGTTTCTGTCTGCCTATGTTCCAGTGGGTGTCTGTCTGCCTATGTTCCAGTGATTGTCTGTCTGCCTATGTTCCAGTGATTGTCTGTCTGCCTATGTTCCAGTGGGTGTGTGTGAGCCTGCGTTCATGTGTACATCCGTCCGTGCTCGTTCCTGTATGTTTGTCCTTGTGTCTGTAGCCTACCTTGCAGCGGAGCATCAGGAGGGCTGCCTATCCCGTCACGCCACAGGATGGACGTGTCATAGGTGAAGGTCATGCGGAGGTCAGATCGTAGGTCAAAGGTGAGCCAGCCGCCAGGGGACGACGGGGAGTGGAACACGTAGGAGACGAATAGAGGGACACGTAACGTCACATACGACTGGACTGCATTCAGGACCTGAAGACAGGGGAATGGAGACACGTTGAGGACCTGAAGACAGGGGAATGGAGACACGTTCAGGACCTGAAGACAGGGGAATGGAGACACGTTCAGGACCTGAAGACAGGGGAATGGAGACACGTTGAGGACCTGAAGACAGGGGAATGGAGACACGTTCAGGACCTGAAGACAGGGGAATGGAGACACGTTGAGGACCTGAAGACAGGGGAATGGAGACACATTCAGGACCTGAAGACAGGGGAATGGAGACACATTCAGGACCTAAAGACAGGGGAATGGAGACACATTCAGGACCTGAAGACAGGGGAATGGAGACACGTTCAGGACCTGAAGACAGGGGAATGGAGACACGTTGAGGACCTGAAGACAGGGGAATGGAGACACGTTGAGGACCTGAAGACAGGGGAATGGAGACACATTCAGGACCTGAAGACAGGGGAATGGAGACACGTTGAGGACCTGAAGACAGGGGAATGGAGACACGTTCAGGACCTAAAGACAGGGGAATGGAGACACGTTCAGGACCTAAAGACAGGGGAATGGAGACACGTTCAGGACCTGAAGACAGGGGAATGGAGACACGTTGAGGACCTGAAGACAGGGGAATGGAGACACATTCAGGACCTGAAGACAGGGGAATGGAGACAGACACATTCAGGACCTGAAGACAGGGGAATGGAGACACGTTGAGGACCTGAAGACAGGGGAATGGAGACACGTTCAGGACCTGAAGACAGGGGAATGGAGACACATTCAGGACCTGAAGACAGGGGAATGGAGACACGTTCAGGACCTGAAGACAGGGGAATGGAGACACATTCAGGACCTGAAGACAGGGGAATGGAGACTCATTCAGGACCTGAAGACAGGGGAATGGAGACACATTCAGGACCTAAAGACAGGGGAATGGAGACACATTGAGGACCTAAAGATAGGGGAATGGAGACACATTGAGGACCTGAAGACTGGGGAATGGAGACACGTTCAGGACCTGAAGACAGGGGAATGGAGACACGTTGAGGACCTGAAGACAGGGGAATGGAGACACATTCAGGACCTGAAGACAGGGGAATGGAGACACATTCAGGACCTGAAGACAGGGGAATGGAGACACATTCAGGACCTGAAGACAGGGGAATGGAGACACATTGAGGACCTGAAGACAGGGGAATGGAGACACGTTCAGGACCTGAAGACAGGGGAATGGAGACACGTTCAGGACCTGAAGACAGGGGAATGGAGACACGTTCAGGACCTGAAGACAGGGGAATGGAGACACATTGATGAAGACAGGGGAATGGAGACACGTTGATGAAGACAAGGGAATGGAGACACGTTGTCACGACTTCTGCCCAAGTCGTTTTCTCTCCTTCTTCGGGCGGTGTTCGGCGGTCGACGTCACCGGTCTTCTAGCCATCATCGATCCATTTTTCATTTTCCATTGGTTTTGTCTTGTCTTCCCACACACCTGTTTTCAATTCCATCCATTACCTCTTGTGTATTTAACCCTCTGTTTCCCCTCATGTCTTTGTCAGAGATTGTTTCTTGTTAGTATTGTTTTTTATGTGTATAGGTGCGCGACGGGTCTTCGTACCCATATTTGTTTATGTTCGTTTCTTATTAGTGTTATGGAGCATGTACTTGGACATTCATTAAAAGACTCCATTTTACACTCCGTTTGACTCTCCTGCGCCTGACTTCCCTGCCACCTATACACACGACTCTGACACACGTTGATGAAGACAAGGGAATGGAGACACGTTGATGAAGACAGGGGAATGGAGACACATTCAGGACCTGAAGACAGGGAAATGGAGACACATTCAGGACCTGAAGACAGGGGAATGGAGACACGTTGATGAAGACAGGGGAATGGAGACACGTTGATGAAGACAAGGGAATGGAGACACGTTGATGAAGACAAGGGAATGGAGACACGTTGATGAAGACAGGGGAATGGAGACACGTTGATGAAGACAGGGGAATGGAGACACATTCAGGACCTGAAGACAGGGGAATGGAGACAGACACGTTGAGGACCTAAAGACAGGGGAATGGAGACAGACACGTTGAGGACCTAAAGACAGGGGAATGGAGACACGTTGAGGACCTGAAGACAGGGGAATGGATGAAGACACGTTGATGAAGACAGGGGAATGGAGACAGACACGTTGATGAAGACAGGGGAATGGAGACAGACACGTTGATGAAGACAGGGTAATGGAGACAGACACGTTGATGAAGACAGGGGAATGGAGACAGACACGTTGATGAAGACAGGGGAATGGAGACAGACACGTTGATGAAGACAGAGGAATGGAGAAACGTTGATGAAGACAGAGGAATGGAGAAACGTTGATGAAGACAGGGGAATGGAGACAGACACGTTGATGAAGACAGGGGAATGGAGACAGACACGTTGATGAAGACAGAGGAATGGAGACAGACACGTTGATGAAGACAGAGGAATGGAGACAGACACATTGATGAAGACAGGGGAATGGAGACAGACACGTTGATGAAGACAGGGGAATGGAGACAGACACGTTGATGAAGACAGAGGAATGGAGAAACGTTGATGAAGACAGGGGTGACATCCTCTACTGTACATGAACTCAGCTGCCACTTCATTACAGCCGTTAGAGGCAGTTTATCACAGAGCACTGTGCTTCACTACAGAGACAGTTTTAGTACGAATCACTGCATTCTCCCAGAAAGCTGGTTGGCCCTCTGATGTCATCACTGCATTCTCTACCAGAAAGCTGGTTGGCCCTCTGTCATCACTGCATTGTCTACCAGAAAGCTGGTTGGCCCTCTGATGTCATCACTGCATTGTCTACCAGAAAGCTGGTTGGCCCTCTGTCATCACTGCATTCTCTACCAGAAAGCTGGTTGGCCCTCTGTCATCACTGCATTATCTACCAGAAAGCTGGTTGGCCCTCTGTCAACACTGCATTCTCTACCAGAAAGCTGGTTGGCCCTCTGTCATCACTGCATTCTCCCAGGAAGCTGGTTGGCCCTCTGTCATCACTGCATTCTCCCAGAAAGTTGGTTGGCCCTCTGATGTCATCACTGCATTCTCCCAGAAAGCTGGTTGGCCCTCTGTCATCACTGCATTCTCCCAGAAAGCTGGTTGGCCCTCTGTCATCACTGCATTCTCCCAGAAAGCTGGTTGGCCCTCTGATGTCATCACTGCATTCTCTACCAGAAAGCTGGTTGGCCCTCTGTCATCACTGCATTGTCTACCAGAAAGCTGGTTGGCCCTCTGATGTCATCACTGCATTGTCTACCAGAAAGCTGGTTGGCCCTCTGTCATCACTGCATTCTCTACCAGAAAGCTGGTTGGCCCTCTGTCATCACTGCATTATCTACCAGAAAGCTGGTTGGCCCTCTGTCAACACTGCATTCTCTACCAGAAAGCTGGTTGGCCCTCTGTCATCACTGCATTCTCCCAGAAAGCTGGTTGACCCTCTGTCATCACTGCATTCTCCCAGAAAGCTGGTTGGCCCTCTGTCATCACTGCATTCTCTACCAGAAAGCTGGTTGGCCCTCTGTCATCACTGCATTCTCTACCAGAAAGTTGGTTGTCCCTCTGTCATCACTGCATTCCCTACCAGAAAGCTGGTTGGCCCTCTGTCAACACTGCATTCAATACCAGAAAGCTGGTTGGCCCTCTGTCATCACTGCATTCTCTACCAGAAAGCTGGTTGTCCCTCTGATGTCATCACTGCATTGTCTACCAGAAAGCTGGTTGGCCCTCTGATGTCATCACTGCATTGTCTCCCAGAAAGCTGGTTGGCCCTCTGTCATCACTGCATTCTCTACCAGAAAGCTGGTTGGCCCTCTGATGTCATCACTGCATTCTCTACCAGAAAGCTGGTTGTCCCTCTGATGTCATCACTGCATTGTCTACCAGAAAGCTGGTTGGCCCTCTGTCATCACTGCATTCTCCCAGAAAGCTGGTTGGCCCTCTGTCATTACTGCATTCTCTACCAGAAAGCTGGTTGGCCCTCTGATGTCATCACTGCATTCTCTACCAGAAAGCTGGTTGTCCCTCTGATGTCATCACTGCATTGTCTACCAGAAAGCTGGTTGGCCCTCTGTCATCACTGCATTCTCCCAGAAAGCTGGTTGGCCCTCTGTCATCACTGCATTCTCCCAGAAAGTTGGTTGGCCCTCTGTCATCACTGCATTCTCCCAGAAAGTTGGTTGGCCCTCTGTCATCACTGCATTCTCCCAGAAAGTTGGTTGGGCCTCTGTCATCACTGCATTCTCTACCAGAAAGCTGGTTGGCCTTCTGTCATCACTGCATTCTCTACCAGAAAGCTGGTTGGCCCTCTGTCATCACTGCATTCTCCCAGAAAGCTGGTTGGCCTTCTGTCATCACTGCATTCTCTACCAGAAAGCTGGTTGGCCCTCTGTCATCACTGCATTCTCCCAGAAAACTGGTTGGCCCTCTGTCATCACTGCATTCTCCCAGAAAGCTGTTTGGCCCTCTGATGTCATCACTGCATTGTCTACCAGAAAGCTGGTTGGCCCTCTGTCATCACTGCATTGTCTACCAGAAAGCTGGTTGGCCCTCTGTCATCACTGCATTCTCTACCAGAAAGCTGGTTGGCCCTCTGATGTCATCACTGCATTCTCCCAGAAAGCTGGTTGGCCTTCTGTCATCACTGCATTCTCTACCAGAAAGCTGGTTGGCCCTCTGTCATCACTGCATTCTCCCAGAAAGCTGGTTGGCATTCTGTCATCACTGCATTCTCTACCAGAAAGCTGGTTGGCCCTCTGATGTCATCACTGCATTCTCTACCAGAAAGCTGGTTGTCCCTCTGATGTCATCACTGCATTGTCTACCAGAAAGCTGGTTGTCCCTCTGATGTCATCACTGCATTGTCTACCAGAAAGCTGGTTGGCCCTCTGTCATCACTGCATTCTCCCAGAAAGCTGGTTGGCCCTCTGTCATCACTGCATTCTCCCAGAAAGTTGGTTGGCCCTCTGTCATCACTGCATTCTCCCAGAAAGTTGGTTGGCCCTCTGTCATCACTGCATTCTCTACCAGAAAGCTGGTTGGCCCTCTGTCATCACTGCATTCTCCCAGAAAGTTGGTTGGCCTTGTCATCACTGCATTCTCCCAGAAAGTTGGTTGGGCCTCTGTCATCACTGCATTCTCTACCAGAAAGCTGGTTGGCCTTCTGTCATCACTGCATTCTCCCAGAAAGCTGGTTGGCATTCTGTCATCACTGCATTCTCTACCAGAAAGCTGGTTGGCCCTCTGTCATCACTGCATTCTCTACCAGAAAGCTGGTTGGCCCTCTGTCATCACTGCATTCTCCCAGAAAGCTGGTTGGCCTTCTGTCATCACTGCATTCTCTACCAGAAAGCTGGTTGGCCCTCTGTCATCACTGCATTCTCCCAGAAAGCTGGTTGGCATTCTGTCATCACTGCATTCTCTACCAGAAAGCTGGTTGGCCCTCTGATGTCATCACTGCATTCTCTACCAGAAAGCTGGTTGTCCCTCTGATGTCATCACTGCATTGTCTACCAGAAAGCTGGTTGGCCCTCTGTCATCACTGCATTCTCCCAGAAAGCTGGTTGGCCCTCTGTCATCACTGCATTCTCCCAGAAAGTTGGTTGGCCCTCTGTCATCACTGCATTCTCCCAGAAAGTTGGTTGGCCCTCTGTCATCACTGCATTCTCTACCAGAAAGCTGGTTGGCCCTCTGTCATCACTGCATTCTCCCAGAAAGTTGGTTGGCCTTGTCATCACTGCATTCTCCCAGAAAGTTGGTTGGGCCTCTGTCATCACTGCATTCTCTACCAGAAAGCTGGTTGGCCTTCTGTCATCACTGCATTCTCCCAGAAAGCTGGTTGGCATTCTGTCATCACTGCATTCTCTACCAGAAAGCTGGTTGGCCCTCTGTCATCACTGCATTCTCCCAGAAAGCTGGTTGGCCTTCTGTCATCACTGCATTCTCTACCAGAAAGCTGGTTGGCCCTCTGATGTCATCACTGCATTGTCTACCAGGAAGCTGGTTGGCCCTCTGATGTCATCACTGCATTCCCTACCAGGAAGCTGGTTGGCCCTCTGATGTCACGTTGGTTGATACGTTGCTATTGTTTTTATTTATAATGCCCTTTTACAAAAAGTCCCACTGTACTTAACATCATTACTAAACTTTAGACATACGAGTTACCACACCTGGGATGGAGAAATTCCTTTGGTCTCTACTGCGTTAGGTAAATCATGTTTTAGTTTTTAGTTGCACCTTATTGTTGAGGAACAATCTTGAAAATGTTCTGAAATGTGATGTTTTGGTGACTGTCTTACCTCGTCTCGGTGTTGTTCCTTTCTCCTTGAATTTAGTCTATTTATTCTCACGTGTGTATTTTCTGTCATTTCTGTAATTCAGGGCTCATCTGTAAACTAAACCTTGGTCTCAGTATAACTCCCTGATAAAATAAAGGTTAAATAAATAAACAAAGAAAATAAAGAACCAATGAAAAGACAGGACACTAAGGTGTGAGGTATGTAGGGCAGGTTAAGGGACGTGTGGTGCCATTTGGAGGAAGCCTGCCAGAGTCTTTGAACCAATGAAAAGACAGGACACTAAGGTGTGAGGTATGTAGGGCAGGTTAAGGGACGTGTGGTGCCATTTGGAGGAAGCCTGCCAGAGTCTTTGAACCAATGAAAAGACAGGACACTAAGGTGTGAGGTATGTAGGGCAGGTTAAGGGACGTGTGGTGCCATTTGGAGGAAGCCTGCCAGAGTCTTTGCTTTGACCTGTCCAGTCAAATCCATATGAAGGAAAAGAGATAAGGGGAGGAAGTAGCATTAGAGGTAAGGGGAGGAAGTAGCATTAGAGGCAAGGGGAGGAAGTAGCATTAGAGGTAAGGGGAGGAAGTAGCATTAGAGGTAAGGGGAGGAAGTAGCATTAGAGGCAAGGGGAGGAAGTAGCATTAGAGGTAAGGGGAGGAAGTAGCATTAGAGGTAAGGGGAGGAAGTAGCATTAGAGGCAAGGGGAGGAAGTAGAATTAGAGGTAAGGGGAGGAAGTAGCATTAGAGGCAAGGGGAGGAAGTAGCATTAGAGGTAAGGGGAGGAAGTAGCATTAGAGGCAAGGGGAGGAAGTAACATTAGAGGTAAGGGGAGGAAGTAGCATTAGAGGTAAGGGGAGGAAGTAGCATTAGAGGTAAGGGGAGGAAGTAGCATTAGAGGTAGGGGGAGGAAGTAGCATTAGAGGCAAGGGGAGGAAGTAACATTAGAGGTAAGGGGAGGAAGTAGCATTAGAGGTAAGGGGAGGAAGTAGCATTAGAGGTAAGGGGAGGAAGTTGCATTAGAGGTAAGGGGAGGAAGTAGCATTAGAGGTAAGGGGAGGAAGTAGCATTAGAGGTAAGGGGAGGAGGTAGCATTAGAGGCAAGGGGAGGAAGTAGCATTAGAGGTAAGGGGAGGAAGTAGCATTAGAGGTAAGGGGAGGAAGTAGCATTAGAGGTAAGGGGAGGAAGTAGCATTAGAGGTAAGGGGAGGAGGTAGCATTAGAGGCAAGGGGAGGAAGTAGCATTAGAGGTAAGGGGAGGAAGTAGCATTAGAGGTAAGGGGAGGTAGTAGCATTAGAGGTAAGGGGAGGAAGTAGCATTAGAGGTAAGGGGAGGAAGTAGCATTAGAGGTAAGGGGAGGAAGTAGCATTAGAGGCAAGGGGAGGAAGTAGCATTAGAGGTAAGGGGAGGAAGTAGCATTAGAGGTAAGGGGAGGAAGTAGCATTAGAGGTAAGGGGTGGAAGTAGCATTAGAGGTAAGGGGAGGAAGTTGCATTAGAAGTAAGGGGAGGAAGTAGCATTATAGGTAAGGGGAGGAAGTAGCATTAGAGGTAAGGGGAGGAAGGTGCATTAGAAGTAAGGGGAGGAAGTAACATTAGAGGTAAGGGGAGGAAGTTGCATTAGAAGTAAGGGGAGGAAGTAGCATTAGAGGTAAGGGGAGGAAGTAGCATTAGAGGCAAGGGGAGGAGGTAGCATTAGAGGTAAGGGGAGGAAGTAGCATTAGAGGCAAGGGGAGGAAGTAACATTAGAGGTAAGGGGAGGAAGTAGCATTAGAGGTAAGGGGAGGAAGTAGCATTAGAGGTAAGGGGAGGAAGTTGCATTAGAGGTAAGGGAGGAAGTAGCATTAGAGGTAAGGGGAGGAAGTAGCATTAGAGGTAAGGGGAGGAGGTAGCATTAGAGGCAAGGGGAGGAAGTAGCATTAGAGGTAAGGGGAGGAAGTAGCATTAGAGGTAAGGGGAGGAAGTAGCATTAGAGGTAAGGGGAGGAAGTAGCATTAGAGGTAAGGGGAGGAAGTAGCATTAGAGGTAAGGGGAGGAAGTAGCATTAGAGGCAAGGGGAGGAAGTAGCATTAGAGGTAAGGGAGGAAGTAGCATTAGAGGTAAGGGGAGGAAGTAGCATTAGAGGTAAGGGGAGGAAGTAGCATTAGAGGCAAGGGGAGGAAGTAGCATAGAGGTAAGGGGAGGAAGTAGCATTAGAGGTAAGGGGAGGAAGTAGCATTAGAGGTAAGGGGAGGAAGTAGCATTAGAGGTAAGGGGAGGAAGTAGCATTAGAGGTAAGGGGAGGAAGTAGCATTAGAGGTAAGGGGAGGAAGTAGCATTAGAGGTAAGGGGAGGAAGTAGCATTAGAGGTAAGGGGAAGAAGTAGCATTAGAGGTAAGGGGAGGAAGTAACATTAGAGGTAAGGGGAGGACGTAACATTAGAGGTAAGGGGAGGAAGTTGCATTAGAGGTAAGGGGAGGAAGTAGCATTAGAGGTAAGGGGAGGAAGTATCATTAGAGGTAAGGGGAGGAAGTAACATTAGAGGTAAGGGGAGGAAGTTGCATTAGAGGTAAGGGGAGGAAGTAGCATTAGAGGTAAGGGGAGGAAGTAGCATTAGAGGTAAGGGGAGGAAGTTGCATTAGAGGTAAGGGGAGGAAGTAGCATTAGAGGTAAGGGGAGGAAGTTGCATTAGAGGCAAGGGGAGGAAGTAGCATTAGATCATTGAGATACAGCCCCTGGCTACGGTCCAAACACTTAAGAGACACACCCTCTCCCCTCAGCCCTCAAATTAAGTGGACACTTCTGATGACGTTTCATGACGTCTGATGAGTGTACACTTGCAGGGCAAGAGGCGAGGGAGGAAGGAATGATTTATAAATGGACCCCCCTTGCCCGGAAAGATTGGTTCCTACGTTTATGTAATACTAGTTCCTACCTGTCCGTCCGTCCTTACGGTCCCCCCACAGTCAGACAGCAGGTCGCTGATGCTGTAATATCCAGGGAAGATTGGTTCCTACGTTTATGTAATACTAGTTCCTACCTGTCCGTCCGTCCTTACGGTCCCCCCACAGTCAGACAGCAGGTCACTGATGCTGTAGTATCCAGGGAAGATTGGTTCCTACGTTTATGTAATACTAGTTCCTACCTGTCCGTCCGTCCTTACGGTCCCCCCACAGTCAGACAGCAGGTCGATGATGCTGTAGTATCCAGGGAAGATTGGTTCCTACGTTTATGTAATACTAGTTCCTACCTGTCCGTCCGTCCTTATGGTCCCCCCACAGTCAGACAGCAGGTCGCTGATGCTGTAGTATCCAGGGAAGATTGGTTCCTACGTTTATGTAATACTAGTTCCTACCTGTCCGTCCGTCCTTACGGTCCCCCCACAGTCAGACAGCAGGTCGCTGATGCTGTAGTATCCAGAGAAGCTCCAGACACACGTCTCCAGGTCCAGACTGTTATAGAAACCCAGGGAGAGAGCGCCGTCCTGGGCTATGCTGTTCCGGAGGTGAGACCCTCCCACCACGCCGGCCACGGCCACTCCAGCCGAGGTGAGCCCCAGATGGGTGGCGCTGGCATCGCCTGGCCCCCCCTGGAGGTTGGAACAACGGTGGTTCCCCAACCGAGAGGGGTCGTGGTTCAAGGTTAGGGCCAGGTTGGAGAGGGGACGGGTGGAGATGAAAGGCAGCATACCTGGGGAGAGACAGGTGAGGGGTTAGACCCAGAGGGGTCAAAGGTTAGAGGTCAGGTATGGTGTCAATGTGACCGATTGTGGTTGAGTGATCAAAAAAGGGGAGAGTTGATAGTTCAAAGGGGAGAGGTGAGGGGTGAGAATTCAAAGGCGAGAGGTGAGGGGTGAGAGTTCAAAGGCGAGAGGTAAGGGGTGAGGGGTCAGGGGTGAGAGGTGAGAGTTCAAAGTCGAGAGGTGAGGGGTCAGGGTCAATTGAGAGGTCAAGGTTAGGGCCAGGTTGGAGACAGGACAGGTGGTGATGTGATGGGTGAGAGTTAAAAGTTTAGGCGTCAAAGGCGTGAGGTTAGGTACCATCTACATGTGGCATAGTGACGGTTAGCCTGATGAGGTTGGGGTGCTGTGGGTCGTCTGGTCCCGTGTAGCGGATCTTAGCAGAGAATGGTTCAGCCCCTATCGCCCCAGGGGTATGAGGAGGGCACAGACCTGTAAGAGGACACAATAACTAATCAATCAATCAATCATGAGGAGGGCACAGACCTGTTAGAGGACATGACAACAGCTATCAGGGTGACACAATAACTAATCAATCAATCAATCATGAGGAGGGCACAGACCTGTTAGAGGACATGACAACAGCTTTTAGGGTGACACAATAACTAATCAATCAATCATGAGGAGGGCACAGATATGGGGATGACAGGAGAACAACAGTTAGGATATACGGTAATGGAGCCTACTGCATCTAGTCTGAAGCAGAGACTTTTATTTGCTCTTATTTTAGTTATACTACTCACCCTCCTCCATGCTGACCTCCACCTGAGGGCTAGTCAGCCCCAGTCCTCCCCGTCCCGTCGTGCTCACAGCTCGGGCAGAGCACTGCACCCTGGCCCCTGCCTGAAGGTAGACAGCATCCAGCAGCATGGACCTGGTGGAGCAAGCAAAAGGAAAGGGCTCAACTCTAACCTGGTGGAGGAAAGGAAAGGAAAGGGCTCAACTCTAACCTGGTGGAGGAAAGGAAAGGAAAGGGCTCAACTCTAACCTGGTGGAGGAAAGGAAAGGACTCAACTCTAACCTGGTAGAGGAAAGGAAAGGAAAGGGCTCAACTCTAACCTGGTGGAGGAAAGGAAAGGAAAGGGCTCAACTCTAACCTGGTGGAGGAAAGGAAAGGAAAGGGCTCAACTCTAACCTGGTGGAGGAAAGGAAAGGGCTCAACTCTAACCTGGTGGAGGAAAGGAAAGGGCTCAACTCTAACCTGGTGGAGGAAAGGAAAGGGCTCAACTCTAACCTGGTGGAGGAAAGGAAAGGGCTCAACTCTAACCTGGTGGAGGAAAGGAAAGGGCTCAACTCTAACCTGGTGGAGGAAAGGAAAGGGCTCAACTCTAACCTGGTGGAGGAAAGGAAAGGACTCAACTCTAACCTGGTGGAGGAAAGGAAAGGGCTCAACTCTAACCTGGTGGAGGAAAGGAAAGGGCTCAACTCTAACCTGGTGGAGGAAAGGAAAGGGCTCAACTCTAACCTGGTGGAGGAAAGGAAAGGACTCAACTCTAACCTGGTGGAGGAAAGGAAAGGAAAGAGCTCAACTCTAACCTGGTAGAGGAAAGGAAAGGGCTCAACTCTAACCTGGTGGAGGAAAGGAAAGGAAAGGGCTCAACTCTAACCTGGTAGAGGAAAGGAAAGTGCTCAACTCTAACCTGGTGGAGGAAAGGAAAGGAAAGGGCTCAACTCTAACCTGGTGGAGGAAAGGAAAGGACTCAACTCTAACCTGGTAGAGGAAAGGAAAGGGCTCAACTCTAACCTGGTAGAGGAAAGGAAAGGGCTCAACTCTAACCTGGTAGAGGAAAGGAAAGGGCTCAACTCTAACCTGGTAGAGGAAAGGAAAGGGCTCAACTCTAACCTGGTGGAGGAAAGGAAAGGACTCAACTCTAACCTGGTAGAGGAAAGGAAAGGGCTCAACTCTAACCTGGTGGAGGAAAGGAAAGGGCTCAACTCTAACCTGGTGGAGGAAAGGAAAGGGCTCAACTCTAACCTGGTGGAGGAAAGGAAAGGAACAACTCTAACCTGGTAGAGGAAAGGAAAGGAAAGGGCTCAACTCTAACCTGGTGGAGGAAAGGAAAGGGCTCAACTCTAACCTGGTGGAGGAAAGGAAAGGGCTCAACTCTAACCTGGTGGAGGAAAGGAAAGGAAAGGGCTCAACTCTAACCTGGTGGAGGAAAGGAAAGGGCTCAACTCTAACCTGGTGGAGGAAAGGAAAGGGCTCAACTCTAACCTGGTGGAGGAAAGGAAAGGGCTCAACTCTAACCTGGTAGAGGAAAGGAAAGGGCTCAACTCTAACCTGGTAGAGGAAAGGAAAGGACTCAACTCTAACCTGGTAGAGGAAAGGAAAGTGCTCAACTATAACCTGGTGGAGGAAAGGAAAGGGCTCAACTCTAACCTGGTGGAGGAAAGGAAAGAGCTCAACTCTAACCTGGTAGAGGAAAGGAAAGGGCTCAACTCTAACCTGGTAGAGGAAAGGAAAGGACTCAACTCTAACCTGGTAGAGGAAAGGAAAGTGCTCAACTATAACCTGGTGGAGGAAAGGAAAGGGCTCAACTCTAACCTGGTGGAGGAAAGGAAAGGAAAGGGCTCAACTCTAACCTGGTAGAGGAAAGGAAAGGAAAGGGCTCAACTCTAACCTGGTGGAGGAAAGGAAAGGAAAGGGCTCAACTCTAACCTGGTGGAGGAAAGGAAAGGAAAGGGCTCAACTCTAACCTGGTGGAGGAAAGGAAAGGGCTCAACTCTAACCTGGTGGAGGAAAGGAAAGGACTCAACTCTAACCTGGTGGAGGAAAGGAAAGGGCTCAACTCTAACCTGGTGGAGGAAAGGAAAGGGCTCAACTCTAACCTGGTGAGGAAAGGAAAGGGCTCAACTCTAACCTGGTGGAGGAAAGGAAAGGGCTCAACTCTAACCTGGTGGAGGAAAGGAAAGGGCTCAACTCTAACCTGGTGGAGGAAAGGAAAGGAAAGGGCTCAACTCTAACCTGGTGGAGGAAAGGAAAGGGCTCAACTCTAACCTGGTGGAGGACAGGAAAGGGCTCAACTCTAACCTGGTGGAGGAAAGGAAAGGGCTCAACTCTAACCTGGTAGAGGACAGGAAAGGGCTCAACTCTAACCTGGTGGAGGAAAGGAAAGGGCTCAACTCTAACCTGGTGGAGGAAAGGAAAGGGCTCAACTCTAACCTGGTGGAGGAAAGGAAAGGCTCAACTCGAACCTGGTGGAGGAAAGGAAAGGGCTCAACTCTAACCTGGTGGAGGAAAGGAAAGGGCTCAACTCTAACCTGGTGGAGGAAAGGAAAGTGCTCAACTCTAACATGGTGGAGGAAGGAAAGGAAAGGGCTCAACTCTAACCTGGTAGAGGAAAGGAAAGGGCTCAACTCTAACCTGGTGGAGGAAAGGAAAGGGCTCAACTCTAACCTGGTGGAGGAAAGGAAAGGGCTCAACTCTAACCTGGTGGAGGAAAGGAAAGGGCTCAACTCTAACCTGGTGGAGGAAAGGAAAGGGCTCAACTCTAACCTGGTGGAGGAAAGGAAAGGAAAGGGCTCAACTCTAACCTGGTAGAGGAAAGGAAAGGGCTCAACTCTAACCTGGTGGAGGAAAGGAAAGGGCTCAACTCTAACCTGGTGGAGGAAAGGAAAGGGCTCAACTCTAACC
Source organism: Salvelinus namaycush (assembly GCF_016432855.1). Taxonomy (NCBI): domain Eukaryota; kingdom Metazoa; phylum Chordata; class Actinopteri; order Salmoniformes; family Salmonidae; genus Salvelinus; species Salvelinus namaycush. The sequence continues at coordinate 288 of NW_024060480.1, read as the reverse complement.
TGGTGGAGGAAAGGAAGGAAAGGGCTCAACTCTAACCTGGTGGAGGACAGGAAAGGGCTCAACTCTAACCTGGTGGAGGAAAGGAAAGAAAGGCTCAACTCTAACCTGGTGGAGGACAGGAAAGGGCTCAACTCTAACTGGTGGAGGAAAGGAAAGGGCTCAACTCTAGCCTGGTGGAGGAAAGGAAAGGGCTCAACTCTAACCTGGTGGAGGAAGGAAAGGGCTCAACTCTAACCTGGTGGAGGAAAGGAAAGGGAAGGGCTCAACTCTAACCTGGTGAGAGGAAAG
>NW_024060479.1:0-24181 GCF_016432855.1 Salvelinus namaycush | reverse complement strand
GGCCGTAAGCGAAGGAACATCTCTTGGTACACCATATAAAGTCAAAGTGAGTCTGATAAACAGACATTGCATTCTCACCAATTAGATAAGCAGCTTGAACTTTGGCTCACTCAAAAAGTGGAAGAAATTACATATACTGTAGCCATCACTTTTTAGCACAGATAGTTGGATGAAATACAAACAAACCTTGCTAACATTTCAAAGCGAGGGCACATATTTCAGCCTTGTGGGAAAAAACGGACAAATACAATGACTTCTGACAAATACATCATCAGCAACAGTTTCCCATGCAGCTATCCTACTAGCCACAATAAATACACAAAAGCTCTGGATGTTGAAAACCTATTGCATTGTTCTGTGCTAAGGAGGAACGCATGTATGGACAATTTCATATTGGAAGCGCATGGGGCGCGTATGACACATCATGACCGGGGGGGGTTAGAGTGGCTTCTCAACTATCTCTTGATTGAAGTACCAGCGTGGCATAAATACAATGCTGCATTTCGCAACATAATGTTTAGACAAAATGCCAACAATGTTTTGCTACAAACAAATGTTTCCACCTTTCGATTGGTCCACAAAGTCTCTTTCACAACTGACTTCAAAGATCTCCATAAGCACAGTCGGTTGACTCAAGTCATCCTTAAGCCTGCCGCCAAGCAACAGTTATTAACAAAGATATCAGGGTAAAGCGCAAACGACCACTACCATAAATTTTGCATTCGAGATTCCCACATTTGGAAAATTCAAAAGGGGTCAGCCCAGCCAGAGTGGAATGGCTGAGCCCCACACTGGGTCAACCACCTTCTTGGATCACAGTATCTCTTCTGCTTAGTGGAGGGCAAGTCTCTCCAGTGCCAACATTTTCCGCTAACGGGAACCACTTTTTGTTGTGATAATATCATATCACATCGACCTGCGTTAAATGCCGTTTAGGAATGCACTTGCACACAGAGTGGTGAAAAAGTAGTTATTTTGTTTACTAGATTATATCAGTGAACCACTAGATTCCCATCATGCAACACTGTCGAAAAAATCACCAATTACTTTTTAATATCTTAACCTATCTGATATCACAAATGTTTGCGATATGACGAAATACAATCACATTCAGACACACACACACACACACAGACAAATGCATGAAACCAATTGATTTATTATCGATAACATCTCAGATTCTCTTGTGCTTTTGATTTACTCCATAAAAGAAGGGTTGTAATTCCAACATGGAAAACACAGGGCCATCAGACACCAGTCCAGTTCCACTCCTCACCAGCATTATTTCCTTTGATCATTTGAACAGGGCGAGGGAGCACAGAGCACACACAAGCTGCATTCAGTAACAATATTCTTATTTGTCTTATGCATAAAAGGCAGTTGCTCCCTGACAACACAAGGAACTTTGATCGTATTAAAAGGGCAGGGGAGACTAGCCCATAGAAGCTGCATTTAGTCAATTCAGCATCAAATGCTTACTACAAGGCAGTGTTGCTGATGAAATAATGCCACACCCCCTAGTGGACAAAAGGCTTACAGCACCTGGTATTCCCAGGCGGTCTCCCATCCAAGTACTAACCAGGCCCGACCCTGCTTAGCTTCCGAGATCAGACGAGATCGGGCGTATTCAGGCTGGTATGGCCGTAAGCGAAGGAACATCTCTTGGTACACCATATAAAGTCAAAGTGAGTCTGATAAACAGACATTGCATTCTCACCAATTAGATAAGCAGCTTGAACTTTGGCTCACTCAAAAAGTGGAAGAAATTACATATACTGTAGCCATCACTTTTTAGCACAGATAGTTGGATGAAATACAAACAAACCTTGCTAACATTTCAAAGCGAGGGCACATATTTCAGCCTTGTGGGAAAAAACGGACAAATACAATGACTTCTGACAAATACATCATCAGCAACAGTTTCCCATGCAGCTATCCTACTAGCCACAATAAATACACAAAAGCTCTGGATGTTGAAAACCTATTGCATTGTTCTGTGCTAAGGAGGAACGCATGTATGGACAATTTCATATTGGAAGCGCATGGGGCGCGTATGACACATCATGACCGGGGGGGGTTAGAGTGGCTTCTCAACTATCTCTTGATTGAAGTACCAGCGTGGCATAAATACAATGCTGCATTTCGCAACATAATGTTTAGACAAAATGCCAACAATGTTTTGCTACAAACAAATGTTTCCACCTTTCGATTGGTCCACAAAGTCTCTTTCACAACTGACTTCAAAGATCTCCATAAGCACAGTCGGTTGACTCAAGTCATCCTTAAGCCTGCCGCCAAGCAACGGTTTATCATTAACAAAGATATCAGGGTAAAGCGCAAACGACCACTACCATAAATTTTGCAAACGACCACTACCATAAATTTTGCATTCGAGATTCCCACATTTGGAAAATTCAAAAGGGGTCAGCCCAGCCAGAGTGGAATGGCTGAGCCCCACACTGGGTCAACCACCTTCTTGATCACAGTATATCTTCTGCTTAGTGGAGGGCAAGTCTCTCCAGTGCCAACATTTTCCGCTAACGGGAACCACTTTTTGTTGTGATAATATCATATCACATCGACCTGCGTTAAATGCCGTTTAGGAATGCACTTGCACACAGAGTGGTGAAAAAGTAGTTTATTTTGTTTACTAGATTATATCAGTGAACCACTAGATTCCCATCATGCAACACTGTCGAAAAAATCACCAATTACTTTTTAATATCTTAACCTATCTGATATCACAAATGTTTGCGATATGACGAAATACAATCACATTCAGACACACACACACACACACACACAGACAAATGCATGAAACCAATTGATTTATTATCGATAACATCTCAGATTCTCTTGTGCTTTTGATTTACTCCATAAAAGAAGGGTTGTAATTCCAACATGGAAAACACAGGGCCATCAGACACCAGTCCAGTTCCACTCCTCACCAGCATTATTTCCTTTGATCATTTGAACAGGGCGAGGGAGCACAGAGCACACACAAGCTGCATTCAGTAACAATATTCTTATTTGTCTTATGCATAAAAGGCAGTTGCTCCCTGACAACACAAGGAACTTTGATCGTATTAAAAGGGCAGGGGAGACTAGCCCATAGAAGCTGCATTTAGTCAATTCAGCATCAAATGCTTACTACAAGGCAGTGTTGCTGATGAAATAATGCCACACCCCCTAGTGGACAAAAGGCTTACAGCACCTGGTATTCCCAGGCGGTCTCCCATCCAAGTACTAACCAGGCCCGACCCTGCTTAGCTTCCGAGATCAGACGAGATCGGGCGTATTCAGGCTGGTATGGCCGTAAGCGAAGGAACATCTCTTGGTACACCATATAAAGTCAAAGTGAGTCTGATAAACAGACATTGCATTCTCACCAATTAGATAAGCAGCTTGAACTTTGGCTCACTCAAAAAGTGGAAGAAATTACATATACTGTAGCCATCACTTTTTAGCACAGATAGTTGGATGAAATACAAACAAACCTTGCTAACATTTCAAAGCGAGGGCACATATTTCAGCCTTGTGGGAAAAAACGGACAAATACAATGACTTCTGACAAATACATCATCAGCAACAGTTTCCCATGCAGCTATCCTACTAGCCACAATAAATACACAAAAGCTCTGGATGTTGAAAACCTATTGCATTGTTCTGTGCTAAGGAGGAGCGCATGTATGGACAATTTCATATTGTAAGCGCATGGGCGTATGACACATCATGACCATGGGGGTTAGAGCGGCTTCTCAACTATCTCTTGATTGAAGTACCAGCGTGGCATAAATACCATGCTGCATTTCGCAACATGATGTTTCCACAAAATGTCAACAATGTTTGGCTACAAACAAATGTTTCTACCTTTCAATTGGTCCACAAAGTGTCTTTCACAACTGACTTCAAAGATCTCCATAAGCACGGGCAATTGGCTCAAGTCATCCTCAAGCTTGCCGCCAAGCAACGGTTTGTCATTAAACAAGACATCAGGGGAGAGCGCGGACGCAGTCCCCCACTACCATAAATTATGCAATCGAGATTTCCACATTTGGGAAATTCACAGGGGTCAGCATAGCTGGCGTGCAATGGCTAAGCCTCGCCCTGGGTGAACCGCCTTTCTTGATCACGGTATCTCCCTTGCCAGGTAAGTATGAGTTATAGTCATCGGTGGAGGGCAAGTGTCTCCAGTGCCAACATTTTCGGCTAATGGTAACCACTTTTGTGTTCGATAATATCATATCACATCGACCTGCGTTAAATGCCGTTTAGGAATGCACTTGCACACAGAGTGGTGAAAAAGTAGTTTATTTTGTTTACTAGATTATATCAGTGAACCACTAGATTCCCATCATGCAACACTGTCGAAAAAATCACCAATTACTTTTTAATATCTTAACCTATCTGATATCACAAATGTTTGCGATATGACGAAATACAATCACATTCAGACACACACACACACACACACAGACAAATGCATGAAACCAATTGATTTATTATCGATAACATCTCAGATTCTCTTGTGCTTTTGATTTACTCCATAAAAGAAGGGTTGTAATTCCAACATGGAAAACACAGGGCCATCAGACACCAGTCCAGTTCCACTCCTCACCAGCATTATTTCCTTTGATCATTTGAACAGGGCGAGGGAGCACAGAGCACACACAAGCTGCATTCAGTAACAATATTCTTATTTGTCTTATGCATAAAAGGCAGTTGCTCCCTGACAACACAAGGAACTTTGATCGTATTAAAAGGGCAGGGGAGACTAGCCCATAGAAGCTGCATTTAGTCAATTCAGCATCAAATGCTTACTACAAGGCAGTGTTGCTGATGAAATAATGCCAGAGCACACCCTAGTGGACAAAAGGCTTACAGCACCTGGTATTCCCAGGCAGGTCTCCCATCCAAGTACTAACCAGGCCCGACCCTGCTTAGCTTCCGAGATCAGACGAGATCGGGCGTATCAGGCTGGTATGGCCGTAAGCGAAGGACTAATCTCTTGGTACACCATATAAAGTCAAAGTGAGTCTGATAAACAGACATTGCATTCACCAATTAGATAAGCAGCCTGAACTTTGGCTCACTCAGTAAAGTGGAAGAAATTACATATACTGTAGCCATCACTTTTTAGCACAGATAGTTGGATGAAATACAAACAAACCTTGCTAACATTTCAAAGCGAGGGCACATATTTCAGCCTTGTGGGAAAAAACGGACAAATACAATGACTTCTGACAAATACATCATTCAGCAACAGTTTCCCATGCAGCTATCCTACTAGCCACAATAAATACACAAAAGCTCTGGATGTTGAAAACCTATTGCATTGTTCTGTGCTAAGGAGGAACGCATGTATGGACAATTTCATATTGGAAGCGCATGGGCGTATGACACATCATGACCAGGGGGGGGTTAGAGTGGCTTCTCAACTATCTCTTGATTGAAGTACCAGCGTGGCATAAATACAATGCTGCATTTCGCAACATAATGTTTCCGACAAAATGTCAACAATGTTTTGCTACAAACAAATGTTTCCTACCTTTCGATTGGTCCACAAAGTCTCTTTCACAACTGACTTCAAAGATCTCCATAAGCACAGTCAGTTGACTCAAGTCATCCTTAAGCCTTGCCGCCAAGCAACGGTTTATCATTAAACAAAGATATCAGGGTAAAGCGCAGGACGCAGTCCCCACTACCATAAATTATGCAATCGAGATTCCACATTTGGGAAATTCAAAGGGGTCAGCATAGCCAGAGTGGAATGGCTGAGCCCCACACTGGGTCAACCACCTTCTTGATCACAGTATATCTTCTGCTTAGTGGAGGGCAAGTCTCTCCAGTGCCAACATTTTCCGCTAACGGGAACCACTTTTTGTTGTGATAATATCATATCACATCGACCTGCGTTAAATGCCGTTTAGGAATGCACTTGCACACAGAGTGGTGAAAAAGTAGTTTATTTTGTTTACTAGATTATATCAGTGAACCACTAGATTCCCATCATGCAACACTGTCGAAAAAATCACCAATTACTTTTTAATATCTTAACCTATCTGATATCACAAATGTTTGCGATATGACGAAATACAATCACATTCAGACACACACACACACACACAGACAAATGCATGAAACCAATTGATTTATTATCGATAACATCTCAGATTCTCTTGTGCTTTTGATTTACTCCATAAAAGAAGGGTTGTAATTCCAACATGGAAAACACAGGGCCATCAGACACCAGTCCAGTTCCACTCCTCACCAGCATTATTTCCTTTGATCATTTGAACAGGGCGAGGGAGCACAGAGCACACACAAGCTGCATTCAGTAACAATATTCTTATTTGTCTTATGCATAAAAGGCAGTTGCTCCCTGACAACACAAGGAACTTTGATCGTATTAAAAGGGCAGGGGAGACTAGCCCATAGAAGCTGCATTTAGTCAATTCAGCATCAAATGCTTACTACAAGGCAGTGTTGCTGATGAAATAATGCCAGAGCACACCCTAGTGGACAAAAGGCTTACAGCACCTGGTATTCCCAGGCAGGTCTCCCATCCAAGTACTAACCAGGCCCGACCCTGCTTAGCTTCCGAGATCAGACGAGATCGGGCGTATTCAGGCTGGTATGGCCGTAAGCGAAGGACATACTCTTGGTACACCATATAAAGTCAAAGTGAGTCTGATAAACAGACATTGCATTCACCAATTAGATAAGCAGCTTGAACTTTGGCTCACTCAATAAGTGGAAGAAATTACATATACTGTAGCCATCACTTTTTAGCACAGATAGTTGGATGAAATACAAACAAACCTTGCTAACATTTCAAAGCGAGGGCACATATTTCAGCCTTGTGGGAAAAAACGGACAAATACAATGACTTCTGACAAATACATCATCAGCAACAGTTTCCCATGCAGCTATCCTACTAGCCACAATAAATACACAAAAGCTCTGGATGTTGAAAACCTATTGCATTGTTCTGTGCTAAGGAGGAACGCATGTATGGACAATTTCATATTGGAAGCGCATGGGCGCGTATGGCACATCATGACCAGGGGGGGTTAGAGTGGCTTCTCAACTATCTCTTGATTGAAGTACCAGCGTGGCATAAATACAATGCTGCATTTCGCAACATAATGTTTCGACAAAATGCCAACAATGTTTTGCTACAAACAAATGTTTCCACCTTTCGATTGGTCCACAAAGTCTCTTTCACAACTGACTTCAAAGATCTCCATAAGCACAGTCAGTTGACTCAAGTCATCCTTAAGCCTGCCGCCAAGCAACGGTTTATCATTAACAAAGATATCAGGGTAAAGCGCAACGACCACTACCATAAATTTTGCAAACGACCACTACCATAAATTTTGCATTCGAGATTCCCACATTTGGAAAATTCAAAAGGGGTCAGCCCAGCCAGAGTGGAATGGCTGAGCCCCACACTGGGTCAACCACCTTCTTGATCACAGTATATCTTCTGCTTAGTGGAGGGCAAGTCTCTCCAGTGCCAACATTTTCCGCTAACGGGAACCACTTTTTGTTGTGATAATATCATATCACATCGACCTGCGTTAAATGCCGTTTAGGAATGCACTTGCACACAGAGTGGTGAAAAAGTAGTTTATTTTGTTTACTAGATTATATCAGTGAACCACTAGATTCCCATCATGCAACACTGTCGAAAAAATCACCAATTACTTTTTAATATCTTAACCTATCTGATATCACAAATGTTTGCGATATGACGAAATACAATCACATTCAGACACACACACACACACACAGACAAATGCATGAAACCAATTGATTTATTATCGATAACATCTCAGATTCTCTTGTGCTTTTGATTTACTCCATAAAAGAAGGGTTGTAATTCCAACATGGAAAACACAGGGCCATCAGACACCAGTCCAGTTCCACTCCTCACCAGCATTATTTCCTTTGATCATTTGAACAGGGCGAGGGAGCACAGAGCACACACAAGCTGCATTCAGTAACAATATTCTTATTTGTCTTATGCATAAAAGGCAGTTGCTCCCTGACAACACAAGGAACTTTGATTCGTATTAAAAGGGCAGGGGAGACTAGCCCATAGAAGCTGCATTTAGTCAATTCAGCATCAAATGCTTACTACAAGGCAGTGTTGCTGATGAAATAATGCCAGCACACCCTAGTGGACAAAAGGCTTACAGCACCTGGTATTCCCAGGCAGGTCTCCCATCCAAGTACTAACCAGGCCCGACCCTGCTTAGCTTCCGAGATCAGACGAGATCGGGCGTATTCAGGCTGGTATGGCCGTAAGCGAAGGACATACTCTTGGTACACCATATAAAGTCAAAGTGAGTCTGATAAACAGACATTGCATTCTCACCAATTAGATAAGCAGCTTGAACTTTGGCTCACTCAATAAGTGGAAGAAATTACATATACTGTAGCCATCACTTTTTAGCACAGATAGTTGGATGAAATACAAACAAACCTTGCTAACATTTCAAAGCGAGGGCACATATTTCAGCCTTGTGGGAAAAAACGGACAAATACAATGACTTCTGACAAATAACAGTTTCAGCAACAGTTTCCCATGCAGCTATCCTACTAGCCACAATAAATACACAAAAGCTCTGGATGTTGAAAACCTATTGCATTGTTCTGTGCTAAGGAGGAACGCATGTATGGACAATTTCATATTGGAAGCGCATGGGGCGCGTATGACACATCATGACCGGGGGGGTTAGAGCGGCTTCTCAACTATCTCTTGATTGAAGTACCAGCGTGGCATAAATACCATGCTGCATTTCGCAACATAATGTTTAGACAAAATGCCAACAATGTTTTGCTACAAACAAATGTTTCCACCTTTCGATTGGTCCACAAAGTCTCTTTCACAACTGACTTCAAAGATCTCCATAAGCACAGTCGGTTGACTCAAGTCATCCTTAAGCCTGCCGCCAAGCAACGGTTTATCATTAACAAAGATATCAGGGTAAAGCGCAAACGACCACTACCATAAATTTTGCAAACGACCACTACCATAAATTTTGCATTCGAGATTCCCACATTTGGAAAATTCAAAAGGGGTCAGCCCAGCCAGAGTGGAATGGCTGAGCCCCACACTGGGTCAACCACCTTCTTGATCACAGTATCTCTTCTGCTTAGTGGAGGGCAAGTCTCTCCAGTGCCAACATTTTCCGCTAACGGGAACCACTTTTTGTTGTGATAATATCATATCACATCGACCTGCGTTAAATGCCGTTTAGGAATGCACTTGCACACAGAGTGGTGAAAAAGTAGTTTATTTTGTTTACTAGATTATATCAGTGAACCACTAGATTCCCATCATGCAACACTGTCGAAAAAATCACCAATTACTTTTTAATATCTTAACCTATCTGATATCACAAATGTTTGCGATATGACGAAATACAATCACATTCAGACACACACACACACACACACAGACAAATGCATGAAACCAATTGATTTATTATCGATAACATCTCAGATTCTCTTGTGCTTTTGATTTACTCCATAAAAGAAGGGTTGTAATTCCAACATGGAAAACACAGGGCCATCAGACACCAGTCCAGTTCCACTCCTCACCAGCATTATTTCCTTTGATCATTTGAACAGGGCGAGGGAGCACAGAGCACACACAAGCTGCATTCAGTAACAATATTCTTATTTGTCTTATGCATAAAAGGCAGTTGCTCCCTGACAACACAAGGAACTTTGATCGTATTAAAAGGGCAGGGGAGACTAGCCCATAGAAGCTGCATTTAGTCAATTCAGCATCAAATGCTTACTACAAGGCAGTGTTGCTGATGAAATAATGCCACACCCCCTAGTGGACAAAAGGCTTACAGCACCTGGTATTCCCAGGCGGTCTCCCATCCAAGTACTAACCAGGCCCGACCCTGCTTAGCTTCCGAGATCAGACGAGATCGGGCGTATTCAGGCTGGTATGGCCGTAAGCGAAGGACATACTCTTGGTACACCATATAAAGTCAAAGTGAGTCTGATAAACAGACATTGCATTCTCACCAATTAGATAAGCAGCTTGAACTTTGGCTCACTCAAAAAGTGGAAGAAATTACATATACTGTAGCCATCACTTTTTAGCACAGATAGTTGGATGAAATACAAACAAACCTTGCTAACATTTCAAAGCGAGGGCACATATTTCAGCCTTGTGGGAAAAAACGGACAAATACAATGACTTCTGACAAATACATCATCAGCAACAGTTTCCCATGCAGCTATCCTACTAGCCACAATAAATACACAAAAGCTCTGGATGTTGAAAACCTATTGCATTGTTCTGTGCTAAGGAGGAACGCATGTATGGACAATTTCATATTGGAAGCGCATGGGGCGCGTATGACACATCATGACCGGGGGGGGTTAGAGTGGCTTCTCAACTATCTCTTGATTGAAGTACCAGCGTGGCATAAATACAATGCTGCATTTCGCAACATAATGTTTAGACAAAATGCCAACAATGTTTTGCTACAAACAAATGTTTCCACCTTTCGATTGGTCCACAAAGTCTCTTTCACAACTGACTTCAAAGATCTCCATAAGCACAGTCGGTTGACTCAAGTCATCCTTAAGCCTGCCGCCAAGCAACGGTTTATCATTAACAAAGATATCAGGGTAAAGCGCAAATGACCACTACCATAAATTTTGCAAACGACCACTACCATAAATTTTGCATTCGAGATTCCCACATTTGGAAAATTCAAAAGGGGTCAGCCCAGCCAGAGTGGAATGGCTGAGCCCCACACTGGGTCAACCACTTCTTATCTTGCTTAGTGGAGGGCAAGTCTCTCCAGTGCCAACATTTTCCGCTAACGGGAACCACTTTTTGTTGTGATAATATCATATCACATCGACCTGCGTTAAATGCCGTTTAGGAATGCACTTGCACACAGAGTGGTGAAAAAGTAGTTTATTTTGTTTACTAGATTATATCAGTGAACCACTAGATTCCCATCATGCAACACTGTCGAAAAAATCACCAATTACTTTTTAATATCTTAACCTATCTGATATCACAAATGTTTGCGATATGACGAAATACAATCACATTCAGACACACACACACACACACAGACAAATGCATGAAACCAATTGATTTATTATCGATAACATCTCAGATTCTCTTGTGCTTTTGATTTACTCCATAAAAGAAGGGTTGTAATTCCAACATGGAAAACACAGGGCCATCAGACACCAGTCCAGTTCCACTCCTCACCAGCATTATTTCCTTTGATCATTTGAACAGGGCGAGGGAGCACAGAGCACACACAAGCTGCATTCAGTAACAATATTCTTATTTGTCTTATGCATAAAAGGCAGTTGCTCCCTGACAACACAAGGAACTTTGATCGTATTAAAAGGGCAGGGGAGACTAGCCCATAGAAGCTGCATTTAGTCAATTCAGCATCAAATGCTTACTACAAGGCAGTGTTGCTGATGAAATAATGCCACACCCCCTAGTGGACAAAAGGCTTACAGCACCTGGTATTCCCAGGCGGTCTCCCATCCAAGTACTAACCAGTCCCGACCCTGCTTAGCTTCCGAGATCAGACGAGATCGGGCATATTCAGGCTGGTATGGCCGTAAGCGAAGGTACATCTCTTGGTACACCATATAAAGTCAAAGTGAGTCTGATAAACAGACATTGCATTCTCACCAATTAGATAAGCAGCTTGAACTTTGGCTCACTCAAAAAGTGGAAGAAATTACATATACTGTAGCCATCACTTTTTAGCACAGATAGTTGGATGAAATACAAACAAACCTTGCTAACATTTCAAAGCGAGGGCACATATTTCAGCCTTGTGGGAAAAAACGGACAAATACAATGACTTCTGACAAATACATCATCAGCAACAGTTTCCCATGCAGCTATCCTACTAGCCACAATAAATACACAAAAGCTCTGGATGTTGAAAACCTATTGCATTGTTCTGTGCTAAGGAGGAACGCATGTATGGACAATTTCATATTGGAAGCGCATGGGGCGCGTATGACACATCATGACCGGGGGGGTTAGAGTGGCTTCTCAACTATCTCTTGATTGAAGTACCAGCGTGGCATAAATACAATGCTGCATTTCGCAACATAATGTTTAGACAAAATGCCAACAATGTTTTGCTACAAACAAATGTTTCCACCTTTCGATTGGTCCACAAAGTCTCTTTCACAACTGACTTCAAAGATCTCCATAAGCACAGTCAGTTGACTCAAGTCATCCTTAAGCCTGCCGCCAAGCAACGGTTTATCATTAACAAAGATATCAGGGTAAAGCGCAAACGACCACTACCATAAATTTTGCAAACGACCACTACCATAAATTTTGCATTCGAGATTCCCACATTTGGAAAATTCAAAAGGGGTCAGCCCAGCCAGAGTGGAATGGCTGAGCCCCACACTGGGTCTCTTCTGCTTAGTGGAGGGCAAGTCTCTCCAGTGCCAACATTTTCCGCTAACGGGAACCACTTTTTGTTGTGATAATATCATATCACATCGACCTGCGTTAAATGCCGTTTAGGAATGCACTTGCACACAGAGTGGTGAAAAAGTAGTTTATTTTGTTTACTAGATTATATCAGTGAACCACTAGATTCCCATCATGCAACACTGTCGAAAAAATCACCAATTACTTTTTAATATCTTAACCTATCTGATATCACAAATGTTTGCGATATGACGAAATACAATCACATTCAGACACACACACACACACACAGACAAATGCATGAAACCAATTGATTTATTATCGATAACATCTCAGATTCTCTTGTGCTTTTGATTTACTCCATAAAAGAAGGGTTGTAATTCCAACATGGAAAACACAGGGCCATCAGACACCAGTCCAGTTCCACTCCTCACCAGCATTATTTCCTTTGATCATTTGAACAGGGCGAGGGAGCACAGAGCACACACAAGCTGCATTCAGTAACAATATTCTTATTTGTCTTATGCATAAAAGGCAGTTGCTCCCTGACAACACAAGGAACTTTGATCGTATTAAAAGGGCAGGGGAGACTAGCCCATAGAAGCTGCATTTAGTCAATTCAGCATCAAATGCTTACTACAAGGCAGTGTTGCTGATGAAATAATGCCACACCCCCTAGTGGACAAAAGGCTTACAGCACCTGGTATTCCCAGGCGGTCTCCCATCCAAGTACTAACCAGGCCCGACCCTGCTTAGCTTCCGAGATCAGACGAGATCGGGCATATTCAGGCTGGTATGGCCGTAAGCGAAGGTACATCTCTTGGTACACCATATAAAGTCAAAGTGAGTCTGATAAACAGACATTGCATTCTCACCAATTAGATAAGCAGCTTGAACTTTGGCTCACTCAAAAAGTGGAAGAAATTACATATACTGTAGCCATCACTTTTTAGCACAGATAGTTGGATGAAATACAAACAAACCTTGCTAACATTTCTAAGCGAGGGCACATATTTCAGCCTTGTGGGAAAAAACGGACAAATACAATGACTTCTGACAAATACATCATCAGCAACAGTTTCCCATGCAGCTATCCTACTAGCCACAATAAATACACAAAAGCTCTGGATGTTGAAAACCTATTGCATTGTTCTGTGCTAAGGAGGAACGCATGTATGGACAATTTCATATTGGAAGCGCATGGGGCGCGTATGACACATCATGACCGGGGGGGTTAGAGTGGCTTCTCAACTATCTCTTGATTGAAGTACCAGCGTGGCATAAATACAATGCTGCATTTCGCAACATAATGTTTAGACAAAATGCCAACAATGTTTTGCTACAAACAAATGTTTCCACCTTTCGATTGGTCCACAAAGTCTCTTTCACAACTGACTTCAAAGATCTCCATAAGCACAGTCGGTTGACTCAAGTCATCCTTAAGCCTGCCGCCAAGCAACGGTTTATCATTAACAAAGATATCAGGGTAAAGCGCAAATGACCACTACCATAAATTTTGCAAACGACCACTACCATAAATTTTGCATTCGAGATTCCCACATTTGGAAAATTCAAAAGGGGTCAGCCCAGCCAGAGTGGAATGGCTGAGCCCCAAACTGGGTCTCTATTGCTTAGTGGAGGGCAAGTCTCTCCAGTGCCAACATTTTCCGCTAACGGGAACCACTTTTTGTTGTGATAATATCATATCACATCGACCTGCGTTAAATGCCGTTTAGGAATGCACTTGCACACAGAGTGGTGAAAAAGTAGTTTATTTTGTTTACTAGATTATATCAGTGAACCACTAGATTCCCATCATGCAACACTGTCGAAAAAATCACCAATTACTTTTTAATATCTTAACCTATCTGATATCACAAATGTTTGCGATATGACGAAATACAATCACATTCAGACACACACACACACACACAGACAAATGCATGAAACCAATTGATTTATTATCGATAACATCTCAGATTCTCTTGTGCTTTTGATTTACTCCATAAAAGAAGGGTTGTAATTCCAACATGGAAAACACAGGGCCATCAGACACCAGTCCAGTTCCACTCCTCACCAGCATTATTTCCTTTGATCATTTGAACAGGGCGAGGGAGCACAGAGCACACACAAGCTGCATTCAGTAACAATATTCTTATTTGTCTTATGCATAAAAGGCAGTTGCTCCCTGACAACACAAGGAACTTTGATCGTATTAAAAGGGCAGGGGAGACTAGCCCATAGAAGCTGCATTTAGTCAATTCAGCATCAAATGCTTACTACAAGGCAGTGTTGCTGATGAAATAATGCCACACCCCCTAGTGGACAAAAGGCTTACAGCACCTGGTATTCCCAGGCGGTCTCCCATCCAAGTACTAACCAGGCCCGACCCTGCTTAGCTTCCGAGATCAGACGAGATCGGGCATATTTTTTTTTTTTTTTATCTTTTATTATGAAAAAACACATAATATTTACAACATTCAATCAATAATAAAAAAGGATGAACAATTCATCCTTTTACAAAGTCAAAAAATAAAAAATAAATAAAATAAAACCTATTAAAAAACACAATCATCCACTAAATCCACTTAATAATGAAATACAAGTTTCCCATTTGACAGAATTTCAATAAGAGTACTCCCCCACACAAACAATTTTTCAAAATTTCCTCCACCGTATCTATATATTATCTCTATATCTCTCTCTAATATGCTCCTAAAAAAACCTTCCACACTCACAATTTTCCCTTCATAATGACCTAAATTCCTTCTTAATCTTATCGCATATCTAGCATGACTTATTACAAAATTCACCAAATTAATATTTAAAACTTTACTTTTCCCATTTAAACCAAAAAGAAACAACCTCCTCCACTCCACCCCAGTAAAAATCTCTTCTCCCCAATGTTTTACTAAAAGTCCTTTTAAAAACTCATGAAAATCTTTCAACCTACTACAGTCAATAAAAAAGTGCATCAAATTTTCCACCCCCGTACCACAAATATCACATTCTCTTTTAATATCCCTATTTATTTGATGCAAAACCACATTTGTAAAAATCCTATTATGTTTCAATTTAAAATCATTGTCTTCACATTCTATAAAATTATATTTTACATTTACATTCTTCCATATTGATTTTACATCCATGTTTGGAAACACCCTAGACCACACTTTCTCCGCAGCAGGACTTTTTATCTCTTTTAAAATACATTTTCTATAAACCATTTTAACTTTTAGACCTGATAAATCATGTTTCTCCCCATTACTTTCATAATATAAAACTGGTAAAGCCCTAGATCTTTTGACCACCTCTTTGTTTATTAAAATCACCCACTCCCCGGGAATACATCCTATATTTTCTTGTACATATTCTCCACAGTAGTTTTACTTATTTCTTCATCTACTTCAACCACATTGTCATATATAGCCTGAAATGGAAGAAACCCAGGAATTACCTCATATGCTATGTCACC
The DNA here is from genome assembly GCF_016432855.1 of Salvelinus namaycush. Taxonomy (NCBI): domain Eukaryota; kingdom Metazoa; phylum Chordata; class Actinopteri; order Salmoniformes; family Salmonidae; genus Salvelinus; species Salvelinus namaycush. The sequence continues at coordinate 8,231 of NW_024060479.1, read as the reverse complement.
TATCTGCCTCATCCCAGCCCTCATAAAATATTTACAAAAAAACATCATATTATTGCACTTTATCTTTGGATTTAAAAATATCGGCTGATTTAAAATATTTTCTAAACTGGTACATTCATAATAAATATTTGGTAAAAACCGCCCCCAAGCCTCAAACACTTCTCTGTAAAACAAAGGTATATTACCTAACATTTCCTTCTTCATACTCATCAATAAACCATTGTCCCCCATCCTCCCAACCTCCTGCAAATACTCTTTAAAAAACCTTTTCCACCCATAATCCAATTCACCAAATAAATATTTCCGTACCATTTTTACTCTAATTGCTGTTTTCCTTACACTTAAATCTACCAACTTCAAACCCCCCTCCTCATAACCTGCAATCAAAGTTTTAAAAGCTATTCTCACCCCCTTCCCTTCCCATAAAAAATCAACTACAATTTTATTCATTTCAGATAAAACCCATTCTGGCATATCCAAAACATTCATTACATAAATAAATATTGACATCAACAATGAATTTATGACAATTACTTTCCCTTTTAATTTCAAAGACCTCCCCCTCCACATATTTACCACCTTTCTAACTTTATTTATTACACCACTCCATGTCAAATCCCTAGCTTCCATTTCTTTCACCCCTAAAAACACTCCTAATACCTTAAAATAATCTTTAACCACTTTAAAAGGAAAATTCCCCTCATTAATCTTCCCAATATACATTACTACTGACTTCTCCATGTTAACCTTTGCACCCGATGCTTGTCCATATACTTTAAAACACTCCATCACCCTTTTTACACTACCCTCATCTCTAACTGTTATAGTGGTATCATCTGCGTATTGATGTATCAAACTAAAACCTCCTTGCGGAGTCTCTACACAATTTATAAGATTATCTCTTTTAAGAAATGCTGCTAAAGGTTCTACCGATAAAACGAATAATAAAGCTGATAAAGGACACCCCTGTCTCACAGATCTCTCAAGAATAAAAGAATCGGTTAAAACCCCATTACATTTCACCCTACTTTTTGCCTTCTTATATAATAATTTTATCCATCCTATTATTCTATTACCAAAACCATATTTATCCATTACCCTAAACATAAAATCATGTTCCACCCTATCAAAAGCTTTATTTAAATCTATGCTTAAAACAATTCCCCCCATCTTATCATGATTCATTTTATTTATCACATCTCTAATTGTATTAATTGTATCCGCAATATCTCTACCAGGCACACTATAATTCTGTGTAGGTGCTATAATATCATTTAAAACTTGCTTCATTCTATTTGCCAGTATCTTTGCTAAAATCTTATAATCCGAATTTAATAAACTAATTGGCCTATAATTCTCCAATTTTAATTTACTCCCCTTATTTTTATATAAAATCGTTATCAGCCCTGTCACCATAGATTCAGAAATACTATCATTATCCTCCATATATTGATAAACTTCCAATAAAATAGGTGCTAAAAAACTGGCATATATTTTATAAAACTCTGCAATTATTCCATCTACTCCAGGACTCTTATTTACTTGTAAACCCTTAATCGCATCTTTAACTTCAGTCAATGTTATCTTCCCATCACACATTTGTTTATCCTCTACATTAATTTGCACATCCACACTATCCAATATCTCCTTTACACACCCCTCATCCACCTCCCCTTTCTTAAATAAATCCTTATAAAAATTCTGCACTGTTTCTAAAACCTCTACATAATCATTGACAACTTCACCCTTTATATTTTCGATCTCTCTAATATATGTTCTCCTCTGTTTATTCTTCTCTAAACCAAGAAAAAATGAAGTACATTTCTCCCCCTCCAAAACATACTTTGCCTTACTTCTTATAATTGCACCCTTACACTTATCTATTTCATATTTAGTCAATTGTGCTTTTAATTCCAAAAACTTTCCTATATTATAATTAGGTTCACTGTCACACTTCCTCATTTCTTTATCCAATTTAGCCCTCAACTCATTTTCTTCTCTTTTCATCCTACCTCTCTTTTTCCTTGCATATCCTATACTAAAAACTTTTATTTTTTCCTTAACCTTATCCCACCATGAACACTTATCATTCTCTTTCTGCTTATCCTCCATTTCACATGCTATCAAAGATTTAAGTTGTTTCCCATATTCCTCATCTCCCAAATACCCTGCATTCATACACCATATTCCACCCCCTGTTCTTTCCTTATCTAATCCCACTGAAAATGTTAAACCTGCATGATCACTAAAAGTTGTAAAAACATACTTAATATCTTTCATAAAATTCCTTAAACCTTCTTTTACTAAAACCAGATCTATCCTCGTTTGTTTCAAATCCCCTAAAACCACCTGCCTTCTAGAAAATTCTCTTTTTTCTGGATTTTCCTCTCTCCATATATCAATTATTCCTTTTTCTAACATCATCTTCTTTAAAACCCCCCTAGATACATCACTTCTAAAAATAGCTCCTCTTGTCATATCCAGTCTATCCATTTTAACATTAAAATCCCCAACTACAATACAGTTTCCCTCACACCATTTCCCTATTTCTAAAAATAAATCTTTGCGCTCTATTTCAGTATTAGGCGCATAAATATTTATAATTCTAAAAACCATACTCATATATTCAAAATCTACAATTAAAATCCTCCCATTATTATCATTATATATCTGTTTCACATTATCCACCACATCCTTCCTCAATAAAATAGCCACCCCACTTGAATTCCCTCTGCCATTGTTTACATAAATAAAATCCCTCCATATTTTTTTTACTTCTAAAACACATACGTTATCCCAGTGCGTCTCTTGAATACATAAAATATCTGAATTCTTCATTTTTACTATTCTATTAAATTTTCCCATTGTCCTCAAACCATTTGCATTTATTGACATTATATTAACCATTCTAATAAATAAAAAAATAATAAAATATAATTTCATTATTCTCTACCTGTTATCCAGTTTCTTTCCTCTTCCACCCTTTCTCTCCCCCTCTTCCCCCCGCTTTCCTCTTCCTGTATCCTTCCCTCGTTCTTTCAATCTTTTCTCCATCATCCGTATCCGATATCTCTTCCAAGTCCATGTTTTCCAGCCAACTCCCCTTCTTGACATCCACATCTGTTGTGCTCCCCGTGCTCATCGCCGTCTCTGGTATTGTCATCAACTCCATAACCCCATCCATTTCTTCACCCCCCGAGCTACTTGTTAGTGCTGTGCTTTCCCCCACAACCTGTGAGTCCCCCGTGCTTCCCCCCCGTCCACTCCCCCCCTCCTCCTGAAAACTCCCTCTTCTTATTTCTGTGTCCATACTGCTCCCAATTTCATTTATCTTCTGGTCCTTCTTCTTTCTTCCTTCCTCCGTCTCTCCACCTTCCACCACGTCCTCTCCTCCACCTTCTTCTCCTTCTTGCGACAATCCCACTGCTTCCTCATATATTGTTTGACTCCCCTCTTCAGCCCTAACCTCTCCACAGTTGCACTCCGCCAATCTTTTTCTGCATCCACCACAAAAATTCCTTTCCTTCTCTCCATCACATTCTCTCGCATAGTGTCCTTGATTGCCACACTTAAAACACTTAAATTCCGGGCAGTCTTTTACTATGTGCCCGGGTTGAATACACATACGACACACTCTGACCTGTTTGTCATGAATGACTCTGAAATATTCTGCTCCCTCCAACGTCTCAATTCTTGTAGAATAAGGTAATGATGTCACTTTTTCTGTGAACTTGACCTTGCAGAAACGTGTCCCGTCAACCACCTCCGTTCCTGGCCAAACTCTCCTCCTTATCTCCGAGACAGCCGCCACTCCCCAGCTACTCAGCTTGCCCAGTATCACACCATCTTCTACATATACTGGGAGATTCATGAACGACACCACCACTTCCTTCACATTAATATCTCTCGCCAGAATCTTTGTATCCTTTATTCTTAATCCATCCATTAGACGTTCTTTTCCTTTTTCATTTCTCATCGTAATTTCGTACTTCTTCTCCCCTTTCATTCGGCATCCCACCACCTCTCCACACACCTCCTTAATTGCTCTTAGTAGTTCCATTGTCGTCACCTTGTCTTCTCCTTCCAACTCAATTGCCACCGTGTATTCCTTGCCATATTTCATTTCTTCTTTATCTTCATTTTTCTTCCGTTGCGCTTTTTCGTTGTCTTTGTCCATTCCGTTTGTCTTTTCCATGTTGTCCGTCATAGTAAAAAAATGAATCCAAAAAACTCTCCCCCAAGCAGAAAAACTGCAAGGGGGAAGACTAACCAAACTTAAAACTATTCAACTGAAGAAAATAATAAATTATATTGCAAAAACCAATTAATTAACAAAAATAGCTCTCGAGCAAACACTCTCCAGCAAACACTCACTCACAGCTCAGACACTCGCACCTGTCGTCACTTCTCCAATCAGGAAATGCGCATTCAGGCTGGTATGGCCGTAAGCGAAGGTACATCTCTTGGTACACCATATAAAGTCAAAGTGAGTCTGATAAACAGACATTGCATTCTCACCAATTAGATAAGCAGCTTGAACTTTGGCTCACTCAAAAAGTGGAAGAAATTACATATACTGTAGCCATCACTTTTTAGCACAGATAGTTGGATGAAATACAAACAAACCTTGCTAACATTTCAAAGCGAGGGCACATATTTCAGCCTTGTGGGAAAAAACGGACAAATACAATGACTTCTGACAAATACATCATCAGCAACAGTTTCCCATGCAGCTATCCTACTAGCCACAATAAATACACAAAAGCTCTGGATGTTGAAAACCTATTGCATTGTTCTGTGCTAAGGAGGAACGCATGTATGGACAATTTCATATTGGAAGCGCATGGGGCGCGTATGACACATCATGACCGGGGGGGTTAGAGTGGCTTCTCAACTATCTCTTGATTGAAGTACCAGCGTGGCATAAATACAATGCTGCATTTCGCAACATAATGTTTAGACAAAATGCCAACAATGTTTTGCTACAAACAAATGTTTCCACCTTTCGATTGGTCCACAAAGTCTCTTTCACAACTGACTTCAAAGATCTCCATAAGCACAGTCAGTTGACTCAAGTCATCCTTAAGCCTGCCGCCAAGCAACAGTTTATCATTAACAAAGATATCAGGGTAAAGCGCAAACGACCACTACTATAAATTTCGCATTCGAGATTCCCACATTTGGAAAATTCAAAAGGTGTCAGCCCAGCCAGAGTGGAATGGCTGAGCCCCACACTGGGTCAACCACCTTCTTGATCACAGTATCTCTTCTGCTTAGTGGAGGGCAAGTCTCTCCAGTGCCAACATTTTCCGCTAACGCGAACCACTTTTTGTTGTGATAATATCATATCACATCGACCTGCGTTAAATGCCGTTTAGGAATGCACTTGCACACAGAGTGGTGAAAAAGTAGTTTATTTTGTTTACTAGATTATATCAGTGAACCACTAGATTCCCATCATGCAACACTGTCGAAAAAATCACCAATTACTTTTTAATATCTTAACCTATCTGATATCACAAATGTTTGCGATATGACGAAATACAATCACATTCAGACACACACACACACACACAGACAAATGCATGAAACCAATTGATTTATTATCGATAACATCTCAGATTCTCTTGTGCTTTTGATTTACTCCATAAAAGAAGGGTTGTAATTCCAACATGGAAAACACAGGGCCATCAGACACCAGTCCAGTTCCACTCCTCACCAGCATTATTTCCTTTGATCATTTGAACAGGGCGAGGGAGCACAGAGCACACACAAGCTGCATTCAGTAACAATATTCTTATTTGTCTTATAAATAAAAGGCAGTTGCTCCCTGACAACACAAGGAACTTTGATCGTATTAAAAGGGCAGGGGAGACTAGCCCATAGAAGCTGCATTTAGTCAATTCAGCATCAAATGCTTACTACAAGGCAGTGTTGCTGATGAAATAATGCCACACCCCCTAGTGGACAAAAGGCTTACAGCACCTGGTATTCCCAGGCGGTCTCCCATCCAAGTACTAACCAGGCCCGACCCTGCTTAGCTTCCGAGATCAGACGAGATCGGGCATATTCAGGCTGGTATGGCCATAAGCGAAGGTACATCTCTTGGTACACCATATAAAGTCAAAGTGAGTCTGATAAACAGACATTGCATTCTCACCAATTAGATAAGCAGCTTGAACTTTGGCTCACTCAAAAAGTGGAAGAAATTACATATACTGTAGCCATCACTTTTTAGCACAGATAGTTGGATGAAATACAAACAAACCTTGCTAACATTTCAAAGCGAGGGCACATATTTCAGCCTTGTGGGAAAAAACGGACAAATACAATGACTTCTGACAAATACATCATCAGCAACAGTTTCCCATGCAGCTATCCTACTAGCCACAATAAATACACAAAAGCTCTGGATGTTGAAAACCTATTGCATTGTTCTGTGCTAAGGAGGAACGCATGTATGGACAATTTCATATTGGAAGCGCATGGGGCGCGTATGACACATCATGACCGGGGGGGATTAGAGTGGCTTCTCAACTATCTCTTGATTGAAGTACCAGCGTGGCATAAATACAATGCTGCATTTCGCAACATAATGTTTAGACAAAATGCCAACAATGTTTTGCTACAAACAAATGTTTCCACCTTTCGATTGGTCCACAAAGTCTCTTTCACAACTGACTTCAAAGATCTCCATAAGCACAGTCAGTTGACTCAAGTCATCCTTAAGCCTGCCGCCAAGCAACGGTTTATCATTAACAAAGATATCAGGGTAAAGCGCAAACGACCACTACCATAAATTTTGCAAACGACCACTACCATAAATTTTGCATTCGAGATTCCCACATTTGGAAAATTCAAAAGGGGTCAGCCCAGCCAGAGTGGAATGGCTGAGCCCCACACTGGGTCAACCACCTTCTTGATCACAGTATCTCTTGATTGAAGTACCAGCGTGGCATAAATACAATGCTGCATTTCGCAACATAATGTTTAGACAAAATGCCAACAATGTTTTGCTACAAACAAATGTTTTCCACCTTTCGATTGGTCCACAAAGTCTCTTTCACAACTGATTTCAAAGATCTCCATAAGCACAGTCTGTTGACTCAAGTCATCCTTAAGCCTGCCGCCAAGCAACAGTTTATCATTAACAAAGATATCAGGGTACAGCGCAAACGACCACTACCATAATTTGCAAACGACCACTACCATAAATTTTGCATTCGAGATTCACACATTTGGAAAATTCAAAAGGAGTCAGCCCAGCCAGAGTGGAATGGCTGAGCCCCACACTGGGTCAACCAACTTCTTGATCACAGTAATCTCTTCTGCTTAGTGGAGGGCAAGTCTCTCCAGTGCCAACATTTTCCGCTAACGGGAACCACTTTTTGTTGTGATAATATCATATCACATCGACCTGCGTTAAATGCCGTTTAGGAATGCACTTGCACACAGAGTGGTGAAAAAGTAGTTTATTTGTTTACTAGATTATATCAGTGAACCACTAGATTCCCATCATGCAACACTGCGAAAAATCACCAATTACTTTTTCAATATCTTAACCTATCTGATATCACAAATGTTTTGCGATATGACGAAATACAATCACATTCAGGACACACACACCACACAGACAAATGCATGAAACCAATTGATTTATTATCGATACATCTCAGATTCTCTTGTGCTTTGATTTACTCCATAAAAGAAGGGTTGTAATTCAACATGGAAAACACAGGGCCATCAGAACACCAGTCCAGTTCCACTCCTCACCAGCATTATTTCCTTTGATCATTTGAACAGGGCGAGGGAGCACAGAGCACACACAAGCTGCATTCAGTAACATACTTCTTATTTGTCTTATGCATAAAAGGCAGTTGCTCCCTGACAACACAAGGAACTTTGATCGTATTAAAAGGGCAGGGAGACTAGCCCATAGAAGCTGCATTTAGTCAATTCAGCATCAAATGCTTACTACAAGGCATGTTGCTGATGAAATAATGCCACACCCCCTAGTGGACAAAAGGCTTACAGCTCCTGGTATTCCCAGGCGGTCTCCCATCCAAGTACTAACCAGGCCCGACCCTGCTTAGCTTCCGAGATCAGACGAGATCGGGCATATTCAGGCTGGTATGTCAAAGTGAGTCTGATAAACAGACATTGCATTCTCACCAATTAGATAAGCAGCTTGAACTTTGGCTCACTCAAAAAGTGGAAGAAATTACATATAC
>NW_024060478.1:0-24186 GCF_016432855.1 Salvelinus namaycush | reverse complement strand
AAACCCCAGTTAGAGACAGAACAGAGCTGGAATAGAACATAAACCCCAGTTAGAGACAGAACAGAGCTGGAATAGAACATAAACCCCAGTTAGAGACAGAACAGAGCTGGAATAGGAGCCATGTTACTGTAAGGAGGGATTTATGCAGGTAGCCAGGGAGGAATGAGATGACTAAGGCATATCACAGGGGGCGATTTAACTCCTGAAACTAAATTAAACAAATACATCACACTGGAACCAGGAGGTGTTTGTTTATAATGAAAATTACACACATTTTCCATCCATCCATTACCAGGATGTTAAGCAGGACCAGAGGACCAGAGGACCAGAGAACCAGATGACCAGAGGCTCAGAGGACCAGATGACCAGAGGACCAGAGGACCAGAGGACCAGAGGACCAGAGGACCAGATGACCAGAGAACCACAGGACTACAGGACCAGAGGACCAGAGGACCAGAGAACCAGAGGACTACAGGACCAGAGGACCAGAGAACCAGAGAACCAGAGGACTACAGGACCAGAGGACCAGATGACCAGAGGACCAGAGGACTAGAGGACCAGAGGACCAGAGGACTACAGAACCACAGGACTACAGAACCAGAGGACCAGAGGACCAGAGGACCAGAGGACCAGAAGACCAAAGGACTAGAGGACCAGAGGACCAGAGGACCAGAGGACCAGAAGACCAGAGGACCAGAGGACTAGAGGACCAGAGAACCAGAAGACCAGATGACCAGAGGACCAGAAGACCAGAGGACCAGACCAGAGGATCAGAGGACCAGAGGACCAGAGGACCAGAGGACCAGAGGACCAGATGACCAGAGGACCAGAGGACCAGAGGACCAGAGGACAAGAGGACTACAGAACCACAGGACTACAGAACCAGAGGACCAGAGGACCAGAGGACCAGAGGACTTGAGGACCAGAGGACCAGAGGACCAGAGGACCAGAAGACCAGAGGACCAGAGGACCAGAGGACCAGAGGACCAGAGGACCAGAAGACCAGAGGACCAGAGGACCAGAAGACCAGAGGACTAGAGGACCAGAGGACCAGAGGACTACAGAACCACAGGACCAGAGGACCAGAGGACCAGAGGACTAGAAGACCAGAGGACCAGAGGACCAGAGGACCAGAAGACCAGAGGACCAGAGGACCAGAGGACCAGAAGACCAGAGGACTAGAGGACCAGAGGACCAGAGGACCAGAGGACCAGAGGACCAGAGGACTAGAGGACCAGAGGACCAGAGGACCAGAGGACCAGAGGACTAGAGGACCAGAGGACCAGAGGACCAGAGGACCAGAGGACTAGAGGACCAGAGGACCAGAGGACCAGAGGACCAGAGGACCAGAGGACTACAGAACCACAGGACTACAGAACCAGAGGACCAGAGGACCAGAGGTCCAGAGGACCAGAGGACCAGAGGACCAGAGGACCAGAGGACTAGAAGACCAGAGGACTAGAGGACCAGAGAACCAAAGGGAGAGTTAGTTGGAGTTCAGAGCGGCAAGCAGGGTGTGGGAGAGGACAGCTAAAACACACACACACACACACACACACACACACACACACACACACACACACACACACACACACACACACACACACACACACACACACACACACACACACACACACACACACACACACACACACACACACACACACACACACACACACACACATACGCCCACACACACGGCTTGCAAGGGTTGGATCTTAATGCAGTGTCCAGGATCCGTCCTCTGATCACAGCAGAACATACAGGCAGAACACGAGGGATGGGAGGAGAGGAACTCCCTCTCTCTCTGTTAATAGAGACATTTACATCTTACTAAGAGTTGTCAGGTGTGACCCCGGCGTTGTGGAGAGCAGACGCATGCCAGGCATCATTAGGAGCTGTGCCAAGCCACTTGGCTGCTAGCCTGTTCCTGCTCCTCCTCCCGAGCTGCTCTGGACCTGACTGGTTGGAGAGGAGAGAGACGGACTGGTTCTGAGAGGGGCTCCAGTATGCACTGTGGGGAGGTACAGTATCTCTCTCTGTCTGTCTCTGAGAGGGGCTCCAGTATGCACTGTGGGGAGGTACAGTATCTCTCTCTGTCTGTCTCTGAGAGGGGCTCCAGTATGCACTGTGGGGAGGTACAGTACCTCTCTCTGTCTGTCTCTGAGAGGGGCTCCAGTATGCACTGTGGGGAGGTACAGTATCTCTCTCTGTCTGTCTCTGAGAGGGGCTACAGTATGCACTGTGGGGAGGTACAGTATCTCTCTCTGCCTGTCTGTCTCTGAGAGGGGCTCCAGTATGCACTGTGGGGAGGTACAGTATCTCTCTCTGTCTGTCTCTGAGAGGGGCTCCAGTATGCACTGTGGGGAGGTACAGTATCTCTCTCTGCCTGTCTCTGAGAGGGGCTCCAGTATGCACTGTGGGGAGGTACAGTATCTCTCTATTTCTGTCTCTGAGAGGGGCTCCAGTATGCACTGTGGGGAGGTACAGTATCTCTCTCTGTCTGTCTCTGAGAGGGGCTCCAGTATGCACTGTGGGGAGGTACAGTATCTCTCTCTGTCTGTCTCTGAGAGGGGCTCCAGTATGCACTGTGGGGAGGTACAGTATCTCTCTCTGTCTGTCTCTGAGAGGGGCTCCAGTATGCACTGTGGGGAGGTACAGTATCTCTCTCTGTCTGTCTCTGAGAGGGGCTCCAGTATGCACTGTGGGGAGGTACAGTATCTCTCTCTGTCTGTCTCTGAGAGGGGCTCCAGTATGCACTGTGGGGAGGTACAGTATCTCTCTCTGTCTGTCTCTGAGAGGGGCTCCAGTATGCACTGTGGGGAGGTACAGTATCTCTCTCTGTCTGTCTCTGAGAGGGGCTCCAGTATGCACTGTGGGGAGGTACAGTATCTCTCTCTGTCTGTCTCTGAGAGGGGCTCCAGTATGCACTGTGGGGAGGTACAGTATCTCTCTCTGTCTGTCTCTGAGAGGGGCTCCAGTATGCACTGTGGAGAGGTACAGTATCTCTCTCTGTCTGTCTCTGAGAGGGGCTCCAGTATGCACTGTGGGGAGGTACAGTACCTCTCTCTGTCTGTCTCTGAGAGGGGCTCCAGTATGCACTGTGGGGAGGTACAGTATCTCTCTCTGTCTGTCTCTGAGAGGGGCTCCAGTATGCACTGTGGGGAGGTATAGTATCTCTCTCTGTCTGTCTCTGAGAGGGGCTCCAGTATGCACTGTGGGGAGGTACAGTATCTCTCTCTGTCTGTCTCTGAGAGGGGCTCCAGTATGCACTGTGGGGAGGTACAGTATCTCTCTCTGTCTGTCTCTGAGAGGGGCTCCAGTATGCACTGTGGGGAGGTACAGTATCTCTCTCTGTCTGTCTCTGAGAGGGGCTCCAGTATGCACTGTGGGGAGGTACAGTACCTCTCTCTGCCTGTCTCTGAGAGGGGCTCCAGTATGCACTGTGGGGAGGTACAGTATCTCTCTCTGTCTGTCTCTGAGAGGGGCTCCAGTATGCACTGTGTCCCGCCTTCCCCCGTTGTCCCGCCTTCCCCCGTTGTCCCGCCTCTGAGAGGCAGAGGTGCTGTGGTATTTACATCATGTAGGTCTGATATCTGATTGGATGACAACTACAACACCTGATGTCACAGGAAGGCCATAAAGATCATCAAGGACAACAACCACCCGAGCCACTGCCTGTTCACCCCGCTATCATCCAGAAGGCGAGGTCAGTACAGGTGCATCACTACCTGTTCACCCCGCTATCATCCAGAAGGCGAGGTCAGTACAGGTGCATCACTACCTGTTCACCCCGCTATCATCCAGAAGGCGAGGTCAGTACAGGTGCATCACTACCTGTTCACCCCGCTATCATCCAGAAGGCGAGGTCAGTACAGGTGCATCAAAGCAGGGACCGAGAGACTGAAAAACAGCTTCTATCTCAAGGCCATCAGACTATTAAACAGCCACCACTAACATTTAGTGGCTGCTGCCTACGCTGAGACCCAATCACTGGACACTTTAATTAATGGATCACTAGTCACTTTAAATATTGCCACTTCAATAATGTTTACATCACATGTGTATACTGTACTCTATACCATCTATTGCATCTTGCCTATGCCGTTCGTCATCGCTCATTTATATAGTAGTGCACTACTTATGACAGGTCCTGGTTAAAGGTAGTGCACTACTTATGACAGGTCCTGGTTAAAGGTAGTGCACTACTTATGACAGGTCCTGGTCAAAGGTAGTGCACTATATAGGGAATAGGGTGGCATTGAAAATACGTCCCAGTCTGAGCTGTAGAGGCAGGGGGACTCGTCTCCTCGTCTCACTGAGACAACCAGGTAAGACACGGCCCAGTGTGAGCTGTAGAGGCAGGGGGACTCGTCTCCTCGTCTCACTGAGACAACCAGGTAAGACACGGCCCAGTGTGAGCTGTAGAGGCAGGGGGACTCGTCTCCTCGTCTCACTGAGACAACCAGGTAAGACACGGCCCAGTGTGAGCTGTAGAGGCAGGGGGACTCGTCTCCTCGTCTCACTGAGACAACCAGGTAAGACACGGCCCAGTCTGAGTTGTAGAGGCAGGGGGACTCGTCTCCTCGTCTCACTGAGACAACCAACTTCTAAATTGACTGCAAACGTATCCATTAATAATGATAACGGCAACGATCATTTAGAATCAACAGGATACACACATTTAGTTAGGCAATCAGTTCCCCATCTGTGAGGGAGCGTCAACGAGTTAATATTGAGGAGATACTGATGGCACAGAAACTCACCGCAGCGTTTCCTATGCAGCATCTGAAGCAAGGAAGGAAGAGGGGCAGAACAAACATATATGTTATGTAAAGTAGGATTACTTATTAAAATGACATCTTAAATATTTATTGCTTGATAAATGGCCTCTGTTTTCCTCCCTCCTGTTTCCCTAGGAAGAGAATAAGTGAAGAGGGGTAGAGAGAGAGAGAGAGAGAGAGAGAGAGAGAGACAGAGAGACAGAGAGACGTAGAGACGTAGAGAAGGAGGGAGGGAGGGAGGGAGGGAGGGAGGGAGGGAGGGAGGGAGGGAGGGTGTGGGGGAGAGAGGGAGAGCGTGAGGGAGAGAGAGAGGGAGGGAGAGTGGAAGAGAGAGAGAGAAAGAGAGAGAGAGAGGCAGAGAGAGAGACAGAGAGAGCGGGAGAGTGGGAGGGAGAGAGGAAGGGAGAGAGAGAGAGGGAGAGCGTGAGGGAGAGAGGGAGAGCTGGAGAGTGGGAGAGCGTGAGGGAGAGAGGGAGAGATGGAGAGAGGGAGCGCGTGAGGGAGAGATGGAGAGCGTGAGGGAGAGAGAGAGGGAGAGGGGGAGAGAGAGGCAGAGAGAGAGAGAGAGACAGAGAGAGAGAGAGAGAGAGAGAGAGAGAGAGAGAGAGAGAGAGAGAGAGAGAGAGAGAGAACATTATTTTTCTCCTCTAGAAAAGCTGATTCAAATCAACGATGTGTTGAATAATGGAGACTTTGGAAGGAAGATGTGATCATTTAAAATGTGAATATCAGAGCTGTAAATGTTGAAACATTCTGCTTTTTTAATAAAATATCACCACTCTACGTGGAGCATCATTTAGCTAGCTAGATGTTAACATGTACAGTTGTAAAGGGAAAGGGGGATACCTAGTCAGTTGTAAAGGGAAAGGGGGATACCTAGTCAGTTGTACAACTGAACGCCTTCAACTGAAATATTTATTCTGCATTTAACCTGTTGATGATAGGGGGCGCTATTTACACTTTGGGGGGAAATCGTTCACAATTTAAACGGCCTCATACTCAATTCTTGCTCGTACAATATGCATATTATTATTACTATTGGATAGAAAACACTCTCTAGTTTCTAAAACCGTTTGAATTATTTCTCTGAGTGAAACAGAACTCCTTCTGCAGCACTTTTCCTGTCAGGGAGTGAGATTTCATAAATCCATGTCCCTGTTCTGAGATCAGTTTATAAGTCCCCATGCAAGCTATGAGGGTACATGCACTGCATACGCCTTCCTCTAGATGTCAGTAAGCGGTGAAACTTTGAATGGAGTCGATTGCGCAATCTGGGAACTTATATTAGACCGTGGAACAGGAAGTACCGTTCTTTTCAACAGTGCGCTTGGCGCATGAAGACATCAGAATGGCGTCCTGCAAACGCTTTCGTTTTAGTATTTCTATATCTCCAGTCATGTTTTTATTCGTTATAGGTGTTAAAGACATCATAAGGTAGTTAATTTAAACCGACTTATAGCAGTTTATAGCAGTTTATTGCGATTTTCTGGGATTTCTTTGCCATGCGCTTCACGAGTTGGACACCACTCCAGTTGGCGGCTAACGTTTAGCGGCTAATTCGACCGGACAAGAGGACATCTTTCAACCCAAAGACGATTGTTTTGAAGAAATGACACCTTGCCCAAGATTCTGATGGAAGCTCAGCTAATAGTAAGCAGTCTTTATGCTGATAATTCATTGTTCTGTTGAAAAATGTCAAATGCATGAAACGCCATTTCCTGCAGTGTAGCCTAGCGTTTTAGCTGCCTTTATTGTGCAGTAAGGTTAATTTTAAAAATGTAATTCGGCGATTGCATTAAGAACTAATTTGTCTTTCAATTGCTGTCCAACCTTTATTTTTTAGTCAAGTTTTGGAATAGTTTTCGATAAGAATAGGTGTCTTTCCAAGATGGCGCCGGACATATTGCTTGACGTTATGGACACTGTTTTCATTGTCTAAGCACGATTTGTGCCGCTAAATATGCACATTTTCGAACAAACTCTATATGCGTTGTGTAATATGATGTTATAGGACTGTCATCTGAAGAATTCTGAGAAGGTTAGTGAAAAAATTAATATCTTTTGGTGGTTTATACGTAATGGCTATGTTTGGCTTGAATCAATGCTATTGTGAGCTATTGTGATGTTTGCTATTGTGCTAAGCTAATATAACGTTATATTGTGTTTTCGCTGTAAAACACTTAGAACATCTGAAATATTGTCTGGATTCACAAGATCTGTGTCTTTCAATTGCTGTACGCTGTGTATTTTTAAGAAATGTTTTATGATGAGTAATTAGGTAATACACGTTGGTCTCTATAATTGCTCTGGCTGCTTCGGTGCTATTTTTGATGGTAGCTCTGATGGTAGCTGCAATGTAAAACTGATTTATACCTCAAATATGCACATTTTTCGAACAAAACATAGATTTATTGTGTAACATGTTATAAGACTGTCATCTGATTAAGTTGTTTCTTGGTTAGTTTGGTTGGTTCTTGGTTAGTTAGGTTGGCTTTGTGCATGCTACCTGTGCTGTGAAAAATGTCTGTCCTTCTTTGTATTTGGTGGTGAGCTAACATAAATATACGTGCTGTTTTCGCTGTAAAACATTTTAAAAATCGGACATGTTGACTGGATTCACAAGATGTGTATCTTTCATTTGCCGTATTGGACTTGTTAATGTGTGAAAGTTAAATATTTCTAAAAAATATTTTTTGAATTTCGTGCTCTGCCTTTTCAGTGGAATGTGGGAGGAGTTCCGCTAGCGGAACGCAGGGGCTACCCTCTGAATCAGAGAGGAGCATCTTCATTTGAGCTGGTTTGATACAGCAGGAAAATAATCCTGCAGCAACAGGAAATGAGAATCGTTATGTAGATTTATAATTCATTAACATTTTTGGTCGGGGTTGATACATTATTCTTAGGGCGAATTAATAAGTCCGACATATCAAAGTGTTAATTGCAAACTTTAGAAGCCTTTTTAAACCTTGAATACACTGCGCAAGGAAAATGATCAGCAACAAAAGATTGAGGAAATAAAGATTCTACATCTGTACATATTTCCTAGCTACATGTTAGCAGCTACATGTTTAATAGCCTAGCTACATGTTAGCAGCTACAAGTTTAATAGCTACATGTTAGCAGCTATATGTTTACTAGCCTAGCTACATGTTAGCAGCTACATTTTTAATAGCTACATGTTAGCAGCGACATGTTTTCTAGCCTAGCTACATGTTAGCAGCTATATATTTACTAGCTACATGTTAGCAGCTACATGTTAATAGCTACATGTTAGCAGCTTCATATTTAATAGCTACATGTTAGCAGCTACATGTTAATAGCATGTACAGCACGCTCCTCCCTCAGCCCAGACTCCCGTTCAATGTGAAAACAGCATGCTCCTCCCTCAGCCCAGACTCCCGTTCAATGTGAAAACAGCACGCTCCTCCCTCAGCCCAGACTCCCGTTCAATGTGAAAACAGCACGTTCCTCCCTCAGCCCAGACTCCCCTTTCAATGTGAAAACAGCACGCTCCTCCCTCAGCCCAGACTCCCGTTCAATGTGAAAACAGCACGTTCCTCCCTCAGCCCAGACTCCCGTTCAATGGGAAAACAGCACGCTCCTCCCTCAGCCCAGACTCCTGTTCAATGTGAAAACAACAAGTTCCTCCCTCAGCCCAGACTCCCGTTCAATGTGAAAACAGCACGCTCCTCCCTCAGCCCAGACTCCCGTTCAATGTGAAAACAGCACGCTCCTCCCTCAGCCCAGACTCCTGTTCAATGTGAAAACAACACGTTCCTCCCTCAGCCCAGACTCCCGTTCAATGTGAAAACAGCACGCTCCTCCCTCAGCCCAGACTCCCGTTCAATGTGAAAACAGCACGCTCCTCCCTCAGCCCAGACTCCCGCTCAATGTGAAAACAGCACGTTCCTCCCTCAGCCCAGACTCCCGTTCAATGGGAAAACAACACGCTCCTCCCTCAGCCCAGACTCCCGTTCAATGTGAAAACAGCACGCTCCTCCCTCAGCCCAGACTCCCGTTCAATGTGAAAACGGGAAGGCTCCTCCCTCAGCCCAGACTCCCGTTCAATGTGAAAACAGCACGCTCCTCCCTCAGCCCAGACTCCCGTTCAATGTGAAAACAACACGCTCCTCCCTCAGCCCAGACTCCCGTTCAATGGGAAAACAGCACGTTCCTCCCTCAGCCCAGACTCCCGTTCAATGTGAAAACAGCACGTTCCTCCCTCAGCCCAGACTCCCATTCAATGTGAAAACAGCACGTTTCTCCCTCAGCCCAGACTCCCGTTCAATGTGAAAACAACACGCTCCTCCCTCAGCCCAGACTCCCGTTCAATGTGAAAACAGCACGTTCCTCCCTCAGCCCAGACTCCCGTTCAATGTGAAAACAGCACGTTCCTCCCTCAGCCCAGACTCCCGTTCAATGTGAAAACAGCACGCTCCTCCCTCAGCCCAGACTCCCGTTCAATGTGAAAACAGCACGCTCCTCCCTCAGCCCAGACTCCCGTTCAATGTGAAAACAACACGCTCCTCCCTCAGCCCAGACTCCTGTTCAATGTGAAAACAGAACGCTCCTCCCTCAGCCCAGACTCCCGTTCAATGTGAAAACAGCACGTTCCTCCCTCAGCCCAGACTCCCGTTCAATGTGAAAACAACACGCTCCTCCCTCAGCCCAGACTCCCGTTCAATGTGAAAACAGCACGTTCCTCCCTCAGCCCAGACTCCCGTTCAATGTGAAAACAGCACGCTCCTCCCTCAGCCCAGACTCCCGTTCAATGTGAAAACAGCACGTTCCTCCCTCAGCCCAGACTCCCGTTCAATGTGAAAACAACACGCTCCTCCCTCAGCCCAGACTCCCGTTCAATGTGAAAACAGCACGCTCCTCCCTCAGCCCAGACTCCCGTTCAATGTGAAAACAACACGCTCCTCCCTCAGCCCAGACTCCCGTTCAATGTGAAAACAGCACGCTCCTCCCTCAGCCCAGACTCCCGTTCAATGTGAAAACAGCACCCTCCTCCCTCAGCCCAGACTCCCGTTCAATGTGAAAACAGAAGCTTTTATTTAACGAGATCCCCTCAGTCAATCGTTGGCTTCGTTGTTATTAAGTGATACTGCAGCTACGACTGCTAGACTCAGTTCTATTGTTGCCGTGCCTACGCCCCACTGAACAGTAGCCTCTCTCTGTCACACTCCAATAAACCTAATTGTCCCCAAATTAATGGGCTAATTTCTGCAGCTCTAGTTTCTATGCAGTGGATAAGAAGACGCAGTTTGATTGATTGGGGTTTTTGTGTGAAAAGTGTCGCTCACACTTTGAATGATCTGATACTTATACCGTCGTTATTATCAGGTATTCACGACAGAGCTCAGGTTTAGCAATGCTTTGAACCCCATTGATACTAATACGGCTTCCTTCTCACAGCAACAGAGACGGTGTGTGTGTGTGTGTGTGTGTGTGTGTGTGTGTGTGTGTGTGTGTGTGTGTGTGTGTGTGTGTGTGTGTGTGTGTGTGTGTGTGTGTGTGTGTGTGTGTGTGTGTGTGTGTGTGGGTGTATGTGTGTGTTTGTGTGTGTGTGTGTGAATGTGTGTGTGTGCGTGTGTGCGTGTGTGCGTGTGTGTGTGTGTGTGTGAGGGGTCCCTACGGATGGAGAGGATCTGATCATTTGCATTTTATTCATTTGAGCTGTTATTTGCAGCGTTTCTTCAGCCGTTTCCCCGGAGGACCGGCGAGTTATTCAGCGAAAGGTAAGACATTAATCATAAGTCTGAGTTACAGTGGTAAACTCCACCACAGCAGATACAGTGGTAAACTCCACCACAGCAGATACAGTGTTAAACTCCACCACAGCAGATACAGTGGTAAACTCCACCACAGCAGATACAGTGGTAAACTCCACCACAGCAGATACAGTGGTAAACTCCACCACAGCAGTTACAGTGGTCAACTCCACCACAGCAGATACAGTGGTAAACTCCACCACAGCAGTTACAGTGGTAAACTCCACCACAGCAGATACAGTGGTAAACTCCACCACAGCAGATACAGTGGTAAACTCCACCACAGCAGATACAGTGGTAAACTCCACCACAGCAGATACAGTGGTAAACTCCACCACAGCAGATACAGTGGTAAACTCCACCACAGCAGATACAGTGGTAAACTCCACCACAGCAGATACAGTGGTAAACTCCACCACAGCAGATACAGTGGTAAACTCCACCACAGCAGTTACAGTGGTAAACTCCACCACAGCAGTTACAGTGGTAAACTCCACCACAGCAGATACAGTGGTAAACTCCACCACAGCAGTTACAGTGGTAAACTCCACCACAGCAGATACAGTGGTAAACTCCACCACAGCAGTTACAGTGGTCAACTCCACCACAGTAGTTACAGTGGTCAACTCCACCACAGCAGATACAGTGGTAAACTCCACCACAGCAGATACAGTGGTAAACTCCACCACAGCAGATACAGTGGTAAACTCCACCACAGCAGTTACAGTGGTAAACTCCACCACAGCAGTTACAGTGGTAAACTCCACCACAGCAGATACAGTGGTAAACTCCAACCACAGCAGTTACAGTGGTAAACTCCACCACAGCAGTTACAGTGGTAAACTCCACCACAGCAGATACAGTGGTAAACTCCACCACAGCAGTTACAGTGGTAAACTCCACCACAGCAGATACAGTGGTAAACTCCACCACAGCAGTTACAGTGGTAAACTCCACCACAGCAGATACAGTGGTCAACTCCACCACAGCAGATACAGTGGTAAACCCCACCACAGCAGATACAGTGGTAAACTCCACCACAGCAGATACAGTGGTAAACTCCACCACAGCAGATACAGTGGTAAACTCCACCACAGCAGTTACAGTGGTCAACTCCACCACAGCAGATACAGTGGTAAACTCCACCACAGCAGATACAGTGGTAAACTCCACCACAGCAGATACAGTGGTAAACTCCACCACAGCAGATACAGTGGTAAACTCCACCACAGCAGTTACAGTGGGAAACTCCACCACAGCAGATACAGTGGTAAACTCCACCACAGCAGATACAGTGGTAAACTCCACCACAGCAGATACAGTGGTAAACTCCACCACAGCAGATACAGTGGTAAACTCCACCACAGCAGATACAGTGGTAAACTCCACCACAGCAGTTACAGTGGGAAACTCCACCACAGCAGTTACAGTGGTAAACTCCACCACAGCAGATACAGTGGTAAACTCCACCACAGCAGTTACAGTGGTAAACTCCACCACAGCAGATACAGTGGTCAACTCCACCACAGCAGATACAGTGGTAAACTCCACCACAGCAGATACAGTGGTAAACTCCACCACAGCAGATACAGTGGTAAACTCCACCACAGCAGATACAGTGGTAAACTCCACCACAGCAGATACAGTGGTAAACTCCACCACAGCAGATACAGTGGTAAACTCCACCACAGCAGATACAGTGGTAAACTCCACCACAGCAGATACAGTGGTAAACTCCACCACAGCAGATACAGTGGTAAACTCCACCATAGCAGATACAGTGGTAAATTCCACCACAGCAGATACAGTGGTAAACCCCACCACAGCAGTTACAGTGGTAAACTCCACCACAGCAGATACAGTGGTAAACTCCAACCACAGCAGTTACAGTGGTAAACTCCACCACAGCAGATACAGTGGTAAACCCCACCACAGCAGATACAGTGGTAAACTCCACCACAGCAGATACAGTGGTAAACTCCACCACAGCAGCTCTGTTCTGCCTGGGTTGTGATGCTTTGTGAATAAAAGAGGCCCAGTGAGGATGGCCTAACTTAGACAGGAAGGAGGGAAGGAGGGAAGGAGGGAAGGAGGGAAGGAGGGAAGGAGGGATAAAAATGTTTTGCAGCAGATTGATATATTGAAAGGTTTTCAAAAGGAGCTTGCAGATTTAAATATTGTTATTATAAAAATGAAAGGAGTTTGTTTTTAAATCTAAATGATTAATTTCTTGAATTGTCTGATGTGATTCCAATAATTCAAAAGGCTCCAGACAGATAGTTCTGTGTTGTCTCAATAAATGAGCAGTGGTCATAGGTGGCTCTTTTTCAAATAAAATCTAATCAATTGTTATTAGTCACATGCGCCGGATACTACCTCACAGTGAAATGCTTACTGAAGAGCCCCTAAACGACCGTACAGTTTCAAAACATACAGATAAGAATAAAAGATAAAAGTAACAAGTTTTTTATTTATTTTTTTATTTATTTTTTATTTATTTCACCTTTATTTAACCAGGTAGGCTAGTTGAGAACAAGTTCTCATTTACAACTGCGACCTGGTCAAGATAAAGCAAAGCAGTGTGAACAGACAACAACACAGAGTTACACATGGAGTAAACAATAAACAAGTCAATAACACAGTAGGAAAAAAACAAAATGAGTCTATATACATTGTGTGCAAAAGGCATGAGGCATTTAAGTAATTAAAGAGCAGCAGTATAAAATAACAATATATACAGAGGGGTGGGGGGGTACAGAGTCAATGTGGAGGCTATATACAGGGTATTACGGTACAGAGTCAATGTGGAGGCTATATACAGGGTATTACGGTACAGAGTCAATGTGGAGGCTATATACAGAGTATTACGGTACAGAGTCAATGTGGGGGGGCACCGGTTAGTTGAGGTAGTATGTACATGTAGGTAGAGTTAATGAAAGTGACTATTCATAGATGACAACAGTGAGTGGCAGTGGGGGAGGGGAGGGGAGGGGAGGGGAGGGGAGGGGAGGGGAGGGGAGGGGAGGGGAAGGGAGGGGAGGGGAGGGGAGGGGGAGGGGCAATGTGAATAGTTTGGGTAGCAATTTGACTAGATGTTCAGGAGTCTTATGGCTTGGGGATAGAAGCTGTTTAGAAGCCTCTTGGACCTAGACTTGGTGCTCCAGTACCGCTTGCCGTGTGGTAGCAGGGACAACGGTCTATGACTGGGGTGGTTGGAGTCTTTGACAATTTTTAGGGACTTCCTCTGACACCACCTGGTATAGAGGTCCTGGATGGCAGGATGCTTGGCCCCAGTGATGTACTGGGCCGTACGCACTACCTTGAGTAGTGCCTTGCGGTCGGAGGCCGAGCAGTTGCAATACCAGGCAGTGATGCAACCAGCCAGGATGCTCTCGATGGTGCAGCTGTAGAACCTTTGGAGGATCTGAGGACCCATGCCAAATCTTTTCAGTCTCCTGAGGGGGAATAGGCTTTGTCGTGCCCTCTTCACGACTGTCTTGGTGTGTTTGGACCATTCTAGTTTGTTGTTGATGTGGACACCAAGGAACTTGAAGCTCTCAACCTGCTCCACTGCAGCCCTGTCGATGAGAATGGGGGCGTGCTCGGTCCTCCTTTTCCTGTCGTCCACAATCATCTCCTTTGTCTTGATCACGTTGAGGGAGAGGTTGATGTCCTGGCACCACACGGCCAGACCTCTGACCTCCTCCCTATAGGCTGTCTTGTTGTCGTCGGTGATCAGGCCTACCACTGTTGTGTCCTCTGCAAGTTTAATGATGGTGTTGAGTTGTAGAGTCGTGCCTGGCCGTGCAGTCATTTTTATTTTTATTTTTATTTCACCTTTATTTAACCAGGTAGGCTAGTTGAGAACAAGTTCTCATTTGCAACTGCGACCTGGCCAAGATAAAGCATAGCAGTGTGAACAGACAACAACACAGAGTTACACATGGAGTAAACAATAAACAAGTCAATAACATGGTAGAAAAAAAGAGAATCTATATACAATGTGTGCAAAAGGCATGAGGTAGGCAATAAATCGAATAATTACAATTTAGCAGATTAACACTGGAGTGATAAATCATCAGATGATCATGTGCAAGAAGAGATACTGGTGTGCAAAAGAGCAGAAAAGTAAATAAATAAAAGCAGTATGGGGGGTGAGGTAGGTAAATTGGGTGGGTAGTTTACAGATGGACTATGTACAGCTGCAGCGATCGGTTAGCTGCTCGGATAGCAGATTTTTAAAGTTGTTGAGGGAGATAAAAGTCTCCAACTTCAGAGATTTTTGCAATTCGTTCCAGTCGCAGGGAGCAGAGAACTGGAAGGAAAGGCGTCCAAATGAGGTTTTGGCTTTAGGGATGATCAGTGAGATACACCTGCTGGAGCGCGTGCTACGGGTGGGTGTAGCCATCGTGACCAGTGAACTGAGATAAGGCGGCACTTTACCTAGCATAGCCTTGTAGATGACCTGGAGCCAGTGGGTCTGACGACGAACATGTAGCGAGGGCCAGCCGACTAGGGCATACAGGTCGCAGTGGTGGGTCGTATAAGGTGCTTTAGTAACAAAACGGATGGCACTGTGATAAACTGCATCCAGTTTGCTGAGTAGAGTATTGGAAGCTATTTTGTAGATGACATCGCCGAAGTCGAGGATCGGTAGGATAGTCAGTTTTACTAGGGTAAGTTTGGCGGCGTGAGTGAAGGAGGCTTTGTTGCGGAATAGAAAGCCGACTCTAGATTTGATTTTGGATTGGAGATGTTTGATATGAGTCTGGAAGGAGAGTTTGCAGTCTAGCCAGACACCTAGGTACTTATAGATGTCCACATATTCTAGGTCGGAACCGTCCAGGGTGGTGATGCTAGTCGGGCGTGCGGGTGCAGGCAGCGAACGGTTGAAAAGCATGCATTTGGTTTTACTAGCGTTTAAGAGCAGTTGGAGGCCACGGAAGGAGTGTTGTATGGCATTGAAGCTCGTTTGGAGGTTAGATAGCACAGTGTCCAAGGAAGGGCCGGAAGTATACAGAATGGTGTCGTCTGCGTAGAGGTGGATCAGGGAATCGCCCGCAGCAAGAGCAACATCATTGATGTATACAGAGAAAAGAGTCGGCCCGAGAATTGAACCCTGTGGTACCCCCATAGAGACTGCCAGAGGACCGGACAACATGCCCTCCGATTTGACACACTGAACTCTGTCTGCAAAGTAGTTGGTGAACCAGGCAAGGCAGTCATTAGAAAAACCGAGGCTACTGAGTCTGCCGATAAGAATATGGTGATTGACAGAGTCGAAAGCCTTGGCCAGGTCGATGAAGACGGCTGCACAGTAATGTCTTTTATCGATGGCGGTTATGACATCGTTTAGTACCTTGAGCGTGGCTGAGGTGCACCCGTGACCGGCTCGGAAACCGGATTGCACAGCGGAGAAGGTACGGTGGGATTCGAGATGGTCAGTGATCTGTTTGTTGACTTGGCTTTCGAAGACCTTAGATAGGCAGGGCAGGATGGATATAGGTCTGTAACAGTTTGGGTCCAGGGTGTCTCCCCCTTTGAAGAGGGGGATGACCGTGGCAGCTTTCCAATCCTTGGGGATCTCAGATGATACGAAGGAGAGGTTGAACAGGCTGGTAATAGGGGGTGCGACAATGGCGGCGGACAGTTTCAGAAATAGGGGTCCAGATTGTCAAGCCCAGCTGATTTGTATGGGTCCAGGTTTTCCAGCTCTTTCAGAACATCTGCTATCTGGATATGGGTAAAGGAGAAGCTGGGGAGGCTTGGGCGAGTAGCAGCGGGGGGGGCGGGGCTGTTGGCCAAGGTTGGAGTCGCCAGGAGGAAGGCATGGCCAGCCATTGAGAAATGTTTGTTGAAGTTTTCGATTATCACGGACTTATCAGTGGTGACCGTGTTACCTAGCCTCAGTGCAGTGGGCAGCTGGGAGGAGGTGCTCTTGTTCTCCATGGACTTTACAGTGTCCCAGAACTTTTTGGAGTTAGAGCTACAGGATGCAAATTTCTGCTTGAAAAAGCTGGCCTTTGCTTTCCTGACTGACTGCGTGTATTGGTTCCTGACTTCCCTGAACAGTTGCATATCGCGGGGGCTCTTCGATGCTATTGCAGTTCGCCACAGGATGTTTTTGTGCTGGTCGAGGGCAGTCAGGTCTGGAGTGAACCAAGGGCTATATCTGTTCTTGGTTCTGCATTTTTTGAACGGAGCATGCTTGTCTAATATGGTGAGGAAGTAACTTTTAAAGAATGACCAGGCATCCTCAACTGACGGGATGAGGTCAATATCCTTCCAGGGTACCCGGGCCAGGTCGATTAGAAAGGCCTGCTCGCAGAAGTGTTTTAGGGAGCGTTTGACAGTGATGAGGGGTGGTCGTTTGACCGCGGACCCGTGGCGGATACAGGCAATGAGGCAGTGATCGCTGAGATCTTGATTGAAGACAGCAGAGGTGTATTTGGAGGGCAAGTTGGTCAGGATAATGTCTATTAGGGTGCCCATGTTTACGGATTTAGGGTTGTACCTGGTGGGTTCCTTGATGATTTGTGTGAGATTGAGGGCATCAAGCTTAGATTGTAGGACTGCCGGGGTGTTAAGCATATCCCAGTTTAGGTCACCTAACAGAACAAACTCTGAAGCTAGATGGGGAGCGATCAATTCACAGATGGTGTCCAGGGCACAGCTGGGAGCTGAGGGGGGTCGGTAGCAGGCGGCAACAGTGAGAGACTTATTTCTGGAGAGATTAATTTTTAAAATTAGAAGTTCGAACTGTTTGGGCATAGACCTGGAAAGTATGACAGAACTTTGCAGGCTATCTCTGCAGTAGATTGCAACTCCTCCCCCTTTGGCAGTTCTATCTTGACGGAAAGTGTTATAGTTGGGTATGGAAATCTCAGGATTTTTGGTGGCCTTCCTAAGCCAGGATTCAGACACGGCAAGGACATCAGGGTTGGCAGAGTGTGCTAAAGCGGTGAGTAAGACAAACTTAGGGAGGAGGCTTCTGATGTTGACATGCATGAGACCAAGGCTTTTTCGATCACAGAAGTCAACAAATGAGGGTGACTGGGGACATGCAGGGCCTGGGTTTACCTCCACATCACCCGAGGAACAGAGGAGTAGTAGGATGAGGGTGCGGCTAAAGGCTATCAAAACTGGTCGCCTAGAGCGTTGGGGACAAGGAATAAAAGGAGCAGATTTATGGGCGTGGTAGAATAGATTCTGGGCATAATGTGCAGACCAGGGTATGGTGGGGCACGGGTACAGCGGAGGCAAGCCCAGGCACTGGGTGATGATAAGAGAGGTTGTATCTCTGGACATGCTGGTCTCAATTGGTGAGGTCACCGCATGTGTGGGGGGTGGGACAAAGGAGGTATCAGAGGTACGGAGAGTGGAACTACGGGGTCCATTGCAAACCAAAACAATGATAACTAGCCTGAACAACAGTATGCAAGGCATATTGATATTTGAGAGAGACATACAATAAGGCATAAAGTGATTGCAGGTCTTGATTGGGAGAGCTAGCTAAAACAACAGGTGAGATAACAGCAGCTAGTCAGCTAACACAGCAACAGCAGGTAAAAATGGCGACGACTAGGCAGAGAGGGTCGGATTAACTACACACAGATCCTGAGTTAAAGCACAGAGCCGACAGATAAAACACAAATAAACAGAATGGAGTACCGTGAATTAATGGACAGTCAAGCAGGCATCAGCTATGTAGCCAAGTGATCATAGTGTCCAGGGGGCAGCCGTAGATGGAGCAGGGAGGCCTCCACTAAGCTAGCATGCGGCGTTTAAAGTTAGTAGCCCGGGGGGTGGTCTGCTCAGACGGAGGGGGTCTGCTCAGACGGAGGCCGGTTGAGGGCACAGCGGATGGGGTATTCGTCTGCAGACCAGACGTGGTCGTGTCGACAGAGAATCCAAGCCGGATGGCGATGGCGAAAGAGAGGTTGTGAATTGTAGAATTGTGTTTGCTAACCGGTGCTAGCTTCGTGGCAGTGGCGCTAGCTGCGCTAGCTGCAAGCTAGCTGTGAGGATCAGAAGTAGTGGCTCAGGGATTACGGCAGGAATCCGGCGTTGTTGTCGAGAGACAGTCCGATGCTGGTAAATTGGTGAGTAATATCCAGGCTAATAACAGGGCTGGTGTCTGTGCATAAGGTAAAAGCTGCTAGCAGCGGCAAAAAAATGGCTAAATTAGCTTGTAGCTGATTCGCTGGTTAGCTACTGGGGGTTCTTGAAAGTGTTCCAAAGTTAAAAAATAATAGTGATTCCGTATCACATTGGGTGAGGTAGGTTACCGGAAGGTATAATCGAATTAAAAATCGAAAAGAGATAGAAAAAAAAGTCATGAGTGAACAGGGAGTACAGGAGGGGGCTGAGCACGCACCCCTGGGGAGCTCCAGTGTTGAGGATCAGCGTGGCGCATGTGTTGTTACCTACCCTCACCACCTGTGGGCGGCCCTTCAGGATGTCCAGGATCAAGTTGCAGAGGGAGGTGTTTAGTCCCAGGGTCCTTAGCTTATTGATGAGCTTTGAGGACACTTTGGTTTTGAACACTGGGCTGTAGTCAATGAATAGCATTCTCACATAGGTGTTCCTTACATCCAGGTGTGAAAGGGCAGTGTGGAGTGCAGTAGAGACTGCATCATCTGTGGATCTGTTGGGGCTGTATGCAAATGCTCGCAGTACACGTCCTGGTAATCCGTCTGCAGCCTTGTGAATGTTAACCTGTCGGTCTTACTCATATCGGCTGCGGAGAGCGTGATCACACAGTCTTCCGGAACAGCTGGTGCTCTCATGCCTGTTTCAGTGTTATTTGCCTCGAAGCGAGCATAGAAGTAGTTTAGCTTGTCCGGTAGGCTCGTGGCACTGGGCAGCTCTCGGCTGTGCTTACCTTTGTCTGTAATGGTTTGCAGGCCCTGCCACATCCGACGAGCGTCAGAGCCGGTGTAGTAGGATTCAATCTTAGTCCTGTATTGACGCTTTGCCTGTTTGATGGTTTGTCCAAGGGCACAGAGGGATTTCTTATAAGTTTCCCAGTTCGAGTCCCGCTCCTTGAAAAGCGGAAGCTCTACCCATTAGCTCAGTCCGGATGTTGCGTGAAATCCATGGCTTCTGGTTGGGGTATGTACGTACGGTCACTGTGGGGACGACGTCATCGATGCACTTATTGATAAAGCCAGTGACTGACGTGGTGTACTCCTCAATGCCATCAGAAGAACCCCGGAACATGTTCCAGTCTGTGATAGCAAAACAGTCCTGTAGTTTAGCATCTGCTTCATCTGTCCACTTCTTTATTGACCGAGTCACTGGTGCTTCCTGCTTTAATTGTTGCTTGTAAGCAGGAATCAGGAGGAGTTATGGTGTGTGTGGAGTAAAGGTGGTCTAGAGTTTCTTTCCCCCTCTGGTTGCACTGTTAACATGCTGGTACAAATTAGGTAAAACGGAGTTCAGTTTCCTGCATTAAAGTCCCCGGCCACTTGGAGTGCCGCCTCTGTATGAGCGTTTTCCTGTTTGCTTATGGCCGTATACAGCTCATTGATTGCGGTCTCGGAGCCAGCATCGGTTTGTGGTGGTAAATAGACAGCTATGAAGAACATAGATGAACACTCTCTTGGTAAATAGTGTGGTCTACAGCTTATCATGAGAAACTCTACCTCAGGCGAGCAAAACCTTGAGACTTCCTTAATAGTAGATTTTGTGCCCCAGCTGTTGTTTACAAATAGACACAGACCGCCACCCCTTGTCTTACCGGAGGCAGCTGTTCTATCTACCGATGCAGCGTTAAACCCATCAGCTGTTTATCCATGTTGTCGTTCAGCCACGACTCGGTGAAACATGTCGTTCAGCCACGACTCTGTGAAACATGTCGTTCAGCCACGACTCTGTGAAACATGTCGTTCAGCCACGACTCGGTTTTTAATGATCCGTTGGTAGGATATACGTGATCATAGCTCATATATTTTGTTATCCAATGATTGTACGTTGGCTAATAGGACTGATGGTAGAGGCAGATTACCCAGTCACCGTAGGATCCTTACAAGGTACCCTGACCTACTTCCCCGTCTCTTTCTCATGCGAATGACGAGGATTTGGGCCTTGTCGGGTGTCTGATGTAAAACCTTCACGTCCGACTCGTTAAAGAAAATATCTTTGTCCAGTACGAGGTGAGTAATCACTGTCCTGATATCCAGAAGCTATTTTCGGACATAGGTCATAGGTCACGGTGGCAGAAACATTATGTTCAACATAAAACAACACACACCAATGGCACAATTGGTGAGGAGCCCGTTAAACAGCAGTCGTCTCCTGGACCAGAGACCAGATGAGGTAAACATGTATTAGAGGTCAGTGTTATAACTACTACTGGACCAGATGAGGTAAACATGGATTAGAGGTCAGTGTTATAACTACTGGACCAGATGAGGTAAACATGGATTAGAGGTCAGTGTTATAACTACTGGACCAGATGAGGTAAACATGGATTAGAGGTCAGTGGTATAACTACTACTGGACCAGATGAGGTAAACATGGATTAGAGGTCAGTGTTATAACTACTGGACCAGATGAGGTAAACATGGATTAGAGGTCAGTGTTATAACTACTACTGGACCTTCTCATGCGAATGACGAGGATTTGGGCCTTGTCGGGTGTCTGATGTAAAACCTTCACGTCCGACTCGTTAAAGAAAATATCTTTGTCCAGTACGAGGTGAGTAATCACTGTCCTGATATCCAGAAGCTATTTTCGGACATAGGTCATAGGTCACGGTGGCAGAAACATTATGTTCAACATAAAACAACACACACCAATGGCACAATTGGTGAGGAGCCCGTTAAACAGCAGTCGTCTCCTGGACCAGAGACCAGATGAGGTAAACATGTATTAGAGGTCAGTGTTATAACTACTACTGGACCAGATGAGGTAAACATGGATTAGAGGTCAGTGTTATAACTACTGGACCAGATGAGGTAAACATGGATTAGAGGTCAGTGTTATAACTACTACTGGACCAGATGAGGTAAACATGGATTAGAGGTCAGTGTTATAACTACTGGACCAGATGAGGTAAACATGGATTAGAGGTCAGTGTTATAACTACTACTGGACCAGATGAGGTAAACATGGATTAGAGGTCAGTGTTATAACTACTGGACCAGATGAGGTAAACATGGATTAGAGGTCAGTGTTATAACTACTACTGGACCAGATGAGGTAAACATGTATTAGAGGTCAGTGTTATAACTACTGGACCAGATGAGATAAACATGGATTAGAGGTCAGTGTTATAACTACTGGACCAGATGAGGTAAACATGTATTAGAGGTCAGTGTTATAACTACTAGACCAGATGAGGTAAACATGGATTAGAGGTCAGTGTTATAACTACTACTGGACCAGATGAGGTAAACATGGATTAGAGGTCAGTGTTATAACTACTACTGGACCAGATGAGGTAAACATGGATTAGAGGTCAGTGTTATAACTACTACTGGACCAGATGAGGTAAACATGCATTAGAGGTCAGTGTTATAACTACTACTGGACCAGATGAGGTAAACATGGATTAGAGGTCAGTGTTATAACTACTACTGGACCAGATGAGGTAAACATGGATTAGAGGTCAGTGTTATGACTACTGGACCAGATGAGGTGAACATGTATTAGAGGTCAGTGTTATGACTACTGGACCAGATGAGGTGAACATGGATTAGAGGTCAGTGTTATAACTACTACTGGACCAGATGAGGTAAACATGTATTAGAGGTCAGTGTTATAACTACTGGACCAGATGAGGTAAACATGGATTAGAGGTCAGTGTTATAACTACTGGACCAGATGAGGTAAACATGTATTAGAGGTCAGTGTTATAACTACTAGACCAGATGAGGTAAACATGGATTAGAGGTCAGTGTTATAACTACTACTGGACCAGATGAGGTAAACATGGATTAGAGGTCAGTGTTATAACTACTACTGGACCAGATGAGGTAAACATGGATTAGAGGTCAGTGTTATAACTACTACTGGACCAGATGAGGTAAACATGCATTAGAGGTCAGTGTTATAACTACTACTGGACCAGATGAGGTAAACATGGATTAGAGGTCAGTGTTATAACTACTACTGGACCAGATGAGGTAAACATGGATTAGAGGTCAGTGTTATGACTACTGGACCAGATGAGGTGAACATGTATTAGAGGTCAGTGTTATGACTACTGGACCAGATGAGGTGAACATGGATTAGAGGTCAGTGTTATAACTACTACTGGACCAGATGAGGTAAACATGGATTAGAGGTCAGTGTTATAACTACTACTGGACCAGATGAGGTGAACATGTATTAGAGGTCAGTGTTATAACTACTGGACCAGATGAGGTGAACATGGATTAGAGGTCAGTGTTATAACTACTACTGGACCAGATGAGGTAAACATGGATTAGAGGTCAGTGTTATAACTACTGGACCAGATGAGGTAAACATGGATTAGAGGTCAGTGTTATAACTACTGGACCAGATGAGGTAAACATGGATTAGAGGTCAGTGTTATAACTACTACTGGACCAGATGAGGTAAACATGGATTAGAGGTCAGTGTTATAACTACTGGACCAGATGAGGTAAACATGGATTAGAGGTCAGTGTTATAACTACTGGACCAGATGAGGTAAACATGTATTAGAGGTCAGTGTTAGAACTACTAGACCAGATGAGGTAAACATGGATTAGAGGTCAGTGTTATAACTACTGGACCAGATGAGGTAAACATGGATTAGAGGTCAGTGTTATAACTACTACTAGACCAGATGAGGTAAACATGGATTAGAGGTCAGTGTTATAACTACTGGACCAGATGAGGTAAACATGGATTAGAGGTCAGTGTTATAACTACTGGACCAGATGAGGTAAACATGGATTAGAGGTCAGTGTTATAACTACTACTGGACCAGATGAGGTAAACATGGATTAGAGGTCAGTGTTATGACTACTGGACCAGATGAGGTAAACATGTATTAGAGGTCAGTGTTATAACTACTACTGGACCAGATGAGGTAAACATGGATTAGAGGTCAGTGGTATGACTACTAGACCAGAGCCCAAATGTGTCTGATATTGCTGCTTTAGTTTGAAAACATCGCTGACTCATCAATGTCTCTCCCATCTGCCCCTGCACTGAAGAGAGGCATCATGGGAATGGGAAGGTTAGCTGAGGATGAACACGTTTCAGAGAGAGAGAGAGAGAGAGAGAGAGAGAGAGAGAGAGAGAGAGAGAGAGAGAGAGAGAGAGAGAGAGAGAGAGAGAGAGAGAGAGAGAGAGAGAGAGAGAGAGAGAGAGAGAGAGAGAGAGAGAGAGAGAGAGAGAGAGAGAGAGAGAGAGAGAGAGAGAGAGAGAGAGAGAGAGAGAGAGAGAGGCAGAGAGAGACAGAGAGAGAGAGAGAGAGAGAGAGAGAGAGAGAGAGAGAGAGACAGAGAGAGAGAGAGAGAGAGACAGAGAGAGAGACAGAGAGAGACAGAGAGAGAGAGAGAGAGAGAGAGAGAGAGAGAGAGAGAGAGAGAGAGAGAGAGGGAGAGAGAGAGAGAGAGAGAGAGAGAGAGACAGACAGAGAAAGAGAGAGAGAGAAAGAGAGAGAGAGA
>NW_024060477.1:0-24205 GCF_016432855.1 Salvelinus namaycush | reverse complement strand
AGATGCCGTATCGCCGACTTTGTTTGCTTTGTTTATAAATGATTTTGCAAAAATAAATTAAACCGTTAAATATTTGGAGTAAAATAAGATGATGAAATACTAAGTATCCTTTTATTACATATTATTATATTATTATTATTATATTATTATTCTGATGGCAGAAACTGAACAAGACCTGCAGAACATGTTATTATGTGCAGTCTGTTGGCGTAAAAGACGGAGACTCATGATCAACCAGACTAAAACACAGATAATGACTTGGCGTAACAGATGGAGACTCATGATCAACCAGACTAAAACACAGATAATGACTTGGTGTAAAAGACGGAGACTCATGATCAACCAGACTAAAACACAGATAATGACTTGGCGTAAAAGACGGAGACTCGTGATCAACCAGACTAAAACACAGATAATGACTTTTAGAAAACCAGGTACTAAAATATGTGTTTTTCAGTTTTGTTTTGGTGAAGACATTCTTCAGTTTACTAGCAATTATAAATATTTGGGTATTTTTATTGAACATGTGACCTTTCTATAGGGAACATCTGCCCTGGCCGACTCAGGAAGTAGAGACATATGACCTTTCTATAGGGAACATCTGCCCTGGCCGACTCAGGAAGTAGAGACATGTGACCTTTCTATAGGGAACATCTGTCCTGGCCGACTCAGGAAGTAGAGACATGTGACCTTTCTATAGGGAACATCTGCCCTGGCCGACTCAGGAAGTAGAGACATGTGACCTTTCTATAGGGAACATCTGCCCTGGCCGACTCAGGAAGAAGAGACATATGACCTTTCTATAGGGAACATCTGCCCTGGCCGACTCAGGAAGAAGAGACATGTGACCTTTCTATAGGGAACATCTGTCCTGGCCGACTCAGGAAGTAGAGACATGTGACCTTTCTATAGGAAACATCTGCCCTGGCCGACTCAGGAAGTAGAGACATGTGACCTTTCTATAGGGAACATCTGCCCTGGCCGACTCAGGAAGTAGAGACATATGACCTTTCTATAGGGAACATCTGTCCTGGCCGACTCAGGAAGTAGAGACATGTGACCTTTCTATAGGGAACATCTGTCCTGGCCGACTCAGGAAGTAGAGACATGTGACCTTTCTATATGGAACATCTGTCCTGGCCGACTCAGGAAGTAGAGACATGTGACCTTTCTATAGGGAACATCTGCCCTGGCCGACTCAGGAAGTAGAGACATGTGACCTTTCTATAGGGAACATCTGTCCTGGCCGACTCAGGAAGTAGAGACATGTGACCTTTCTATAGGGAACATCTGTCCTGGCCGACTCAGGAAGTAGAGACATGTGACCTTTCTATAGGGAACATCTGTCCTGGCCGACTCAGGAAGTAGAGACATGTGACCTTTCTATAGGGAACATCTGTCCTGGCCGACTCAGGAAGTAGAGACATGTGACCTTTTTATAGGAAACATCTGTCCTGGCCGACTCAGGAAGTAGAGACATGTGACTCTCTTGGGAGAGTTACAGGAGAAACATAAACCACTCAAAGGTATTGGTTACGCTACGTACTCCAAACTGCACCAGACATGCGTGTGTCCTGTTCTGGACTATGCAGCAGGAGTGTGTGTCCTGTTCTGGACTATTCAGCAGGAGTGTGTGTCCTGTTCTGGACTATGCAGCAGGAGTGTGTGTCCTGTTCTGGACTATTCAGCAGGAGTGTGTGTCCTGTTCTGGACTATGCAGCAGGAGTGTGTGTCCTGTTCTGGACTATTCAGCAGGAGTGTGTGTCCTGTTCTGGACTATGCAGCAGGAGTGTGTGTCCTGTTCTGGACTATTCAGCAGGAGTGTGTGTCCTGTTCTGGACTATTCAGCGGGAGTGTGTGTCCTGTTCTGGACTATTCAGCAGGAGTGTGTGTCCTGTTCTGGACTATTCAGCAGGAGTGTGTGTCCTGTTCTGGACTATGCAGCAGGAGTGTGTGTCCTGTTCTGGACTATGCAGCAGGAGTGTGTGTCCTGTTCTGGACTATTCAGCAGGAGTGTGTGTCCTGTTCTGGACTATTCAGCAGGAGTGTGTGTCCTGTTCTGGACTATT
This sequence comes from Salvelinus namaycush, assembly GCF_016432855.1. Classification (NCBI taxonomy): domain Eukaryota; kingdom Metazoa; phylum Chordata; class Actinopteri; order Salmoniformes; family Salmonidae; genus Salvelinus; species Salvelinus namaycush. Next base: position 22,136 of record NW_024060477.1, on the reverse strand, counting down.
CAGCAGGAGTGTGTGTCCTGTTCTGGACTATTCAGCAGGAGTGTGTGTCCTGTTCTGGACTATTCAGCGGGAGTGTGTGTCCTGTTCTGGACTATTCAGCGGGAGTGTGTGTCCTGTTCTGGACTATTCAGCAGGAGTGTGTGTCCTGTTCTGGACTATTCAGCGGGAGTGTGTGTCCTGTTCTGGACTATTCAGCAGGAGTGTGTGTCCTGTTCTGGACTATTCAGCGGGAGTGTGTGTCCTGTTCTGGACTATTCAGCAGGAGTGTGTGTCCTGTTCTGGACTATTCAGCAGGAGTGTGTGTCCTGTTCTGGACTATGCAGCAGGAGTGTGGGGTGACGAGGTATCTCAAAAACGAACATGTTCATAGCAGAACAGTACGTTACTTTTTAGGTGTCCACAAGTTTGCACCTCTACTTGTAATACCTGGGGACATGGGCTGGGAACCCTGTGAGGTGAGATGGAAGGGGTGAATGGTGAGACTTTGGAATAGACTGTTGGATATGCCAACTGCCATGAATAGCTAGTAAAGTTTTTTCAATGGGATCTATCTATAGGGGGGGAGCCTGGACAACTGAAATGTCTGACCTTTTTCCAACAGTCTGACTGTGAACATCTGTAGGAAAACCAAATGAAGGAAGACATAGATATGATTAAAAAAACAACAGTTGATGAAATATGAAGTAAGAAAATGGGTGGAGGAGATTAATCATAAACCCAAATAGAGAACCTTTTGTTTGATTAAGGGTGAATTGGTGTGTGAGATATATATTATGTACAACCTACCTATAAGCAAGAGATCGCTACGTGCACAGGTAAGGGATATTGTCTCTGCTTATTGAAACAGGTGAGATCAGGGATATTGTCTCTGCTTATTGAAACAGGTGAGATCAGGGATATTGCCTCTCCGTATTGAAACAGGTCAGATCAGGGATATTGTCTCTGCTTATTGAAACAGGTGAGATCAGGGATATTGCCTCTACGTATTGAAACAGGTCAGATCAGGGATATTGCCTCTGCATATTGAAACAGGTAGGATCAGGGATATTGCCCCTTGCGTATGTAAATAGGTAAGATCAGGGATATTGTCTCTACGTATTGAAACAGGTAAGATCAGGGATATTGCCTCTCCGTATTGAAACAGGTCAGATCAGGGATATTGTCTCTGTGTATTGAAACAGGTCAGATCAGGGATATTGCCTCTGCGTATTGAAACAGGTCAGATCAGGGATATTGCCTCTACGTATTGAAACAGGTCAGATCAGGGATATTGCCTCTGTGGATTGAAACAGGTCAGATCAGGGATATTGCCTCTACGTATTGAACAGGTCAAATCAGGGATATTGCCTCTACGTATTGAAACAGGTCAGATCAGGGATATTGCCTCTGAGTATTGAAACAGGTCAGATCAGGGATATTGCCTCTGCGTATTGAAACAGGTCAGATCAGGGATTTTGTCTCTCCGTACTGAAACAGGTCAGATCAGGGATATTGCCTCTGTGGATTGAAACAGGTCAGATCAGGGATATTGTCTCTGCGTATTGAAACAGGTATGATCAGGGATATTGCCTCTGCTTATTGAAATAGATCGAATCCCTGAGCGGACAAGGTAAAAATCTGTAATTCTTTCCCTGAACAAGGCAGTTAACCCACTGTTCCCCGGTGGTGATTTGACACCATTATTATAATTTTTTTAATTCAAGATTTCATTTACAAATTATACACACATTTTACACACACAATATGCACACATTATACACACTAGTGACTTCTCCCCTCACCTGGCTAGAAGTGACTTCTCCCCTCGTCTAGCTAGAAGTGACTTCTCCCCTCGTCTAGCTAGAAGTGACTTCTCCCCTCGTCTAGCTAGAAGTGACTTCCCCCCTCGTCTGGCTAGAAATGACTTCTTCCCTCGTCTGGCTAGAAGTGACTTCTCCCCTCGTCTAGCTAGAAGTGACTTCTCCCCTCGTCTAGCTAGAAGTGACTTCTCCCCTCACCTGGCTAGAAATGAATTATTCCCTCGTCTAGCTAGAAGTGACTTCTCCCCTCGTCTGGCTAGAAGTGACTTCTCCCCTCATCTGGCTAGAAGTGACTTCTCCCCTCGTCTAGCTAGAAGTGACTTCCCCCCTCGTCTGGCTAGAAATGACTTCTTCCCTCGTCTGGCTAGAAGTGACTTCTCCCCTCGTCTAGCTAGAAGTGACTTCTCCCCTCGTCTAGCTAGAAGTGACTTCTCCCCTCACCTGGCTAGAAATGAATTCTTCCCTCGTCTAGCTAGAAGTGACTTCTCCCCTCGTCTAGCTAGAAGAGACTTCTCCCCTCGTCTGGCTAGAAGAGACTTCCCCCCTCGTCTGGCTAGAAGAGACTTCTCCCCTCGTCTGGCTAGAAGAGACTTCCCCCCTCGTCTAGCTAGAAGAGACTTCTCCCCTCGTCTAGCTAGAAGTGACTTCTCCCCTCGTCTAGCTAGAAGAGACTTCTCCCCTCGTCTGGCTAGAAGAGACTTCCCCCCTCGTCTAGCTAGAAGAGACTTCTCCCCTCGTCTAGCTAGAAGGGACTTCCCCCCTCGTCTGGCTAGAAGTGACTTCCCCCCTCGTCTGGCTAGAAGTGACTTCCCCCCTCGTCTGGCTAGAAGAGACTTCTCCCCTCATCTAGCTAGAAGGGACTTTCCCCCTCGTCTGGCTAGAAGTGACTTCTCCCCTCATCTGGCTAGAAGTGACTTCTCCCCTCGTCTAGCTAGAAGAGACTTCTCCTCTCGTCTGGCTAGAAGAGACTTCTCCCATCGTCTGGCTAGAAGTGACTTCCCCCCTCGTCTAGCTAGAAGAGACTTCTCCCCTCGTCTAGCTAGAAGGGACTTTCCCCCTCGTCTGGCTAGAAGTGACTTCCCCCCTCGTCTGGCTAGAAGTGACTTCCCCCCTCGTCTGGCTAGAAGAGACTTCTCCCCTCGTCTAGCTAGAAGGGACTTCCCCCCTCGTCTGGCTAGAAGTGACTTCTCCCCTCGTCTGGCTAGAAGTGACTTCTCCCCTCGTCTGGCTAGAAGTGACTTCTCCCCTTGTCTGGCTAGAAGTGACTTCTCCCCTCGCCTGGCTAGAACAGGAAGTGTGAATCAGTGTGAAGACATCTGGTAGAGCAGGTCCTTTATAATTCATCATCATCCTCACTCCCTGACAGGAGGAAAAGAGGGAGAGAGGAGTGGGAGAGAAAGGAGAGTGGGAGAAGGCGGGAGAGAATTTAAAAGACAGGGAGGGAGGGAGAAAGAGAGAGAGAATAAACAGCCCCAGACAGAGACTGTCTCCTCTACTCAGTGAAACTGCACACGGTTGCACCTGAGAAGTACACTTGGGCTTCACTCTGCAAGATGGAAACAAGGAACGTTTTTAGATTGTGCTTTTATGAGCGAGTGACACTTGCACAAAAAGCCAGACTGACTCAGGGGGCTGACACAGAAATGATGAGGAATCCCAGTGCAGGATGAGATAAAATGCCAAGCTGTAGATATATCTTTTCAATATGACTTTTTCCTAAGCATCGTGGGTAACCTACGGTAAACCAACAGTATAACTTTATATAAGCATGTAAGAGCATGGCTTCTGATGTATTATACAGTATATATCTATATGTCTCTTCAGCTGAGACGTCATGGGAGGTAACGCTGTCCTCTCCTCTAGATGTAGTAAACAGCAATGCCATCCGTTAGAGGCCTGTGTTCTAGATGAGTGTGTTTACGAGTGTGTGTGTGTGCGTGTGTGGGTGTGTGGGTGGGTGGGTGGGTGGGTGGATAGGTGTGTGCGTGAAGGTGATGTCAGGTGAACATATGTCGTTCGATCAGAGTCTCATCACTGTCAGAGTCTCATCAGTATCAGAGTCTCATCAGTATCAGAGTCTCATCACTGTCAGAGTCTCATCACTATCAGAGTCTCATCACTATCAGAGTCTCATCACTGTCAGTCTCATCAGTATCAGAGTCTCATCACTGTCAGTCTCATCAGTATCAGAGTCTCATCACTATCAGAGTCTCATCACTGTCAGAGTCTCATCACTGTCAGTCTCATCACTATCAGAGTCTCATCACTATCAGAGTCTCATCACTATCAGAGTCTCATCACAATCAGAGTCTCATCACTGTCAGAGTATTATCACTATCAGTCTCATCACTGTCAGAGTCTCATCAGTATCAGAGTCTCATCACAATCAGAGTCTCATCACTGTCAGAGTCTCATCACTATCAGAGTCTCATCACTGTCAGTCTCATCAGTATCAGAGTCTCATCAGTATCAGAGTCTCATCACTGTCAGTCTCATCACTATCAGAGTCTCATCAGTATCAGAGTCTCATCACAATCAGAGTCTCATCACTGTCAGAGTCTCATCACTATCAGAGTCTCATCACTGTCAGTCTCATCAGTATCAGAGTCTCATCAGTATCAGAGTCTCATCACTGTCAGTCTCATCAGTATCAGAGTCTCATCAGTATCAGAGTCTCATCACTGTCAGAGTCTCATCAGTATCAGAGTCTCATCACTGTCAGAGTCTCATCAGTATCAGAGTCTCATCACTATCAGAGTCTCATCAGTATCAGAGTCTCATCAGTATCAGAGTCTCATCACTGTCAGTCTCATCAGTATCAGAGTCTCATCACTGTCAGTCTCATCAGTATCAGAGTCTCATCACTATCAGAGTCTCATCACTGTCAGAGTCTCATCACTGTCAGTCTCATCACTATCAGAGTCTCATCACTATCAGAGTCTCATCACAATCAGAGTCTCATCACTGTCAGAGTCTCATCACTGTCAGAGTCTCATCACTATCAGTCTCATCAGTATCAGAGTCTCATCACAATCAGAGTCTCATCACTGTCAGAGTCTCATCACTATCAGAGTCTCATCACTGTCAGAGTCTCATCAGTATCAGAGTCTCATCACTATCAGAGTCTCATCACTGTCAGTCTCATCACTATCAGAGTCTCATCAGTATCAGAGTCTCATCACAATCAGAGTCTCATCACTGTCAGAGTCTCATCACTATCAGAGTCTCATCACTGTCAGTCTCATCAGTATCAGAGTCTCATCAGTATCAGAGTCTCATCACTGTCAGTCTCATCACAATCAGAGTCTCATCACTGTCAGAGTCTCATCACTATCAGTCTCATCACTATCAGAGTCTCATCAGTATCAGAGTCTCATCACAATCAGAGTCTCATCACTGTCAGAGTCTCATCACTATCAGAGTCTCATCAGTATCAGAGTCTCATCACAATCAGAGTCTCATCACTGTCAGAGTCTCATCAGTATCAGAGTCTCATCACTGTCAGAGTCTCATCAGTATCAGAGTCTCATCAGTATCAGAGTCTCATCACTGTCAGTCTCATCACAATCAGAGTCTCATCACTGTCAGAGTCTCATCACTATCAGTCTCATCACTATCAGAGTCTCATCAGTATCAGAGTCTCATCACAATCAGAGTCTCATCACTGTCAGAGTCTCATCACTATCAGAGTCTCATCACTGTCAGTCTCATCAGTATCAGAGTCTCATCAGTATCAGAGTCTCATCACTGTCAGTCTCATCACAATCAGAGTCTCATCACTGTCAGAGTCTCATCACTATCAGTCTCATCAGTATCAGAGTCTCATCAGTATCAGAGTCTCATCACTGTCAGAGTCTCATCAGTATCAGAGTCTCATCAGTATCAGAGTCTCATTACTGTCAGAGTCTCATCAGTATCAGAGTCTCATCAGTATCAGAGTCTCATCACTAGAGATTTAGTCATCATGATGCAGGTCACACACTCATCAGGATTATTACAACACATTATCACCAGGACACCTCTCTGTTTATTACAACACATTATCATCAGGACACCTCTCTGTTTGTTACAACACATTATCACCAGGACACCTCTCTGTTTATTACAACACATTATCACCAGGACACCTCTCTGTTTGTTACAACACATTATCACCAGGACACCTCTCTGTTTGTTACAATACATTATCATCAGGACACCTCTCTGTTTATTACAACACATTATCATCAGGACACCTCTCTGTTTGTTACAACACATTATCATCAGGACACCTCTCTGTTTATTACAACACATTATCACCAGGACACCTCTCTGTTTATTACAACACATTATCACCAGGACACCTCTCTGTTTGTTACAACACATTATCATCAGGACACCTCTCTGTTTGTTACAACACATTATCACCAGGACACCTCTCTGTTTGTTACAACACATTATCACCAGGACACCTCTCTGTTTATTACAACACATTATCATCAGGACACCTCTCTGTTTGTTACAACACATTATCACCAGGACACCTCTCTGTTTGTTACAACACATTATCATCAGGACACCTCTCTGTTTATTACAACACATTATCACCAGGACACCTCTCTGTTTGTTACAAAACATTATCATCAGGACACCTCTCTGTTTATTACAACACATTATCACCAGGACACCTCTCTGTTTATTACAACACATTATCACCAGGACACCTCTCTGTTTGTTACAACACATTATCACCAGGACACCTCTCTGTTTGTTACAACACATTATCACCAGGACACCTCTCTGTATATTACAACACATTATCATCAGGACACCTCTCTGTTTGTTACAACACATTATCACCAGGACACCTCTCTGTTTGTTACAACACATTATCATCAGGACACCTTTCTGTTTATTGCAACACATTATCACCAGGACACCTCTCTGTTTGTTACAACACATTATCATCAGGACACCGCTCTGTTTGTTACAACACATTATCACCAGGACACCTCTCTGTTTGTTACAACACATTATCATCAGGGCACCTCTCTGTTTATTACAACACATTATCATCAGGACACCTCTCTGTTTGTTACAACACATTATCACCAGGACACCTCTCTGTTTATTACAACACATTATCATCAGGACACCTCTATGTTTGTTACAATACATTATCACCAGGACACCTCTCTGTTTGTTACAACACATTATCATCAGGACACCTCTCTGTTTATTACAACACATTATCATCAGGACACCTCTCTGTTTGTTACAACACATTATCACCAGGACACCTCTCTGTTTGTTACAACACATTATCACCAGGACACCTCTCTGTTTGTTACAACACATTATCACCAGGACACCTCTCTGTTTGTTACAACACATTATCACCAGGACACCTCTCTGTTTGTTACAACACATTATCATCAGGACACCTCTCTGTTTGTTACAACACATTATCATCAGGACACCTCTATGTTTGTTACTACACATTATCACCAGGACACCTCTCTGTATATTACAACACATTATCATCAGGACACCTCTCTGTTTGTTACAACACATTATCACCAGGACACCTCTCTGTTTGTTACAACACATTATCATCAGGACACCTTTCTGTTTATTGCAACACATTATCACCAGGACACCTCTCTGTTTGTTACAACACATCATCATCAGGACACCTCTCTGTTTGTTACAACACATTATCACCAGGACACCTCTCTGTTTGTTACAACACATTATCACCAGGACACCTCTATGTTTGTTACAATACATTATCATCAGGACACCTCTCTCTATGGCTGCATTGGTGATACATGTCATATGATAAGCTGCAAAATGGATTCACATGGCTGATACACTGAGACAGAGTGACAAACAAATAAAAACAGATTGGAGATCTTACAACTGGACACAAAGGAAATGTTAATTTGAGAATACAACACAGGAACACAGACACATTAGAGACAGATCCCTTTCCTCTCTTTATTGCAGGATTGTGATACGTGATTAATCAACATTGACACTAGTTAATTTAGAATAATACTTTAACAATTAAAGTGAGTTTAAAATGACTTCACTTCAAAGATTTAACACTTTATTTAAACATTTTGAAGTGATAAACTAACTTGTATTTTTTTGATACCTTTATTTAACTAGACAAGCCAGCTAAAGAACACATTTATATTTACAATGACGGCCTAGCGGGGAACAGTGGGTTAACTGCCTTGTTCAGGGGAACAGTGGGTTAACTGCCTTGTTCAGGGGAACAGTGGGTTAACTGTCTTGTTCAGGGGAACAGTGGGTTAACTGCCTTGTTCAGGGGAACAGTGGGTTAACTGTCTTGTTCAGGGGAACAGTGGGTTAACTGCCTTGTTCAGGGGAACAGTGGGTTAACTGCCTTGTTCAGGGGAACAGTGGGTTAACTGCCTTGTTCAGGGGAACAGTGGGTTAACTGCCTTGTTCAGGGGAACAGTGGGTTAACTGCCTTGTTCAGGGGAACAGTGGGTTAACTGCCTTGTTCAGGGGAACAGTGGGTTAACTGCCTTGTTCAGGGGAACAGTGGGTTAACTGCCTTGTTCAGGGGAACAGTGGGTTAACTGCCTTGTTCAGGGGCAGAAAGACAGATTTTTTACCTTGTCACCTCTAGGATTTGATCTTGCAACCTTTCGGTTACAATTCCAATGCTCTAACCACTAGGCTACCTGCCTAGTCTAAACAACAATATATCATTGAGTAGCACCAAGCAGGCTATTATTACCGAAGCATCATTTCAGGGGAACAAGAAACACTCCATACCAGCGGTGGCCAACGTTGCTCCACTGATCCCTGATCTACTGGGTGAGCAAACTTCTATTCCAGCCCAGTAATAGATCTACAGGGGGAGCAGACTTCTATTCCAGCCCAGTAATAGATCTACAGGGTGAGCAAACTTATATTCCAGCCCAGTAATAGATCTACAGGGGGAGCAGACTTCTATTCCAGCTCAGTAATAGATCTACAGGGGGAGCAGACCTCTATTCCAGCCCAGTAATAGATCTACAGGGTGAGCAAACTTCTATTCCAGCCCAGTAATAGATCTACTGGGTGAGCAAACTTCTATTCCAGCCCAGTAATAGATCTACAGGGGGAGCAGACTTCTATTCCAGCTCAGTAATAGATCTACAGGGGGAGCAGACTTCTATTCCAGCTCAGCAATAGATCTACAGGGGGAGCAGACTTCTATTCCAGCCCAGTAATAGATCTACAGGGGGAGCAAACTTCTATTCCAGCTCAGCAATAGATCTACAGGGGGAGCAGACTTCTATTCCAGCTCAGTAATAGATCTACAGGGGGAGCAGACTTCTATTCCAGCTCAGCAATAGATCTACAGGGGGAGCAGACTTCTATTCCAGCCCAGTAATAGATCTACAGGGGGAGCAAACTTCTATTCCAGCTCAGCAATAGATCTACAGGGGGAGCAGACTTCTATTCCAGCTCAGCAATAGATCTACAGGGGGAGCAGACTTCTATTCCAGCCCAGCAATAGATCTACAGGGGGAGCAGACTTCTATTCCAGCTCAGCAATAGATCTACAGGGGGAGCAGACTTCTATTCCAGCTCAGCAATAGATCTACAGGGGGAGCAGACTTCTATTCCAGCCCAGTAATTGATCTACAGGGGGAGCAGACTTCTATTCCAGCTCAGCAATAGCACACTTGATGATCAACTCATTAGATTTGATGAGTTGAATCAGGTGTGTTATTGCTGGGCTGAAAACAGAACTCTGCACACCCAGCAGACCTCCAGCAGGGTTGGTCAGCAGGGTTGGTCAGCAGGGTTGGTCAGCAGGGTTGGTCAGCAGGGTTGGTCAGCAGGGTTGGACAGCAGGGTTGGACAGCAGGGTTGGTCAGCAGGGTTGGTCAGCAGGGTTGGACAGCAGGGTTGGTCAGCAGGGTTGGTCAGCAGGGTTGGACAGCAGGGTTGGTCAGCAGGGTTGGTCAGCAGGGTTGGTCAGCAGGGTTGGTCAGCAGGGTTGGTCAGCAGGGTTGGACAGCAGGGTTGGTCAGCAGGGTTGGACAGCAGGGTTGGTCAGCAGGGTTGGTCAGCAGGGTTGGTCAGCAGGGTTGGTCAGCAGGGTTGGTCAGCAGGGTTGGACAGCAGGGTTGGTCAGCAGGGTTGGACAGCAGGGTTGGTCAGCAGGGTTGGTCAGCAGGGTTGGACAGCAGGGTTGGACAGCAGGGTTGGTCAGCAGGGTTGGTCAGCAGGGTTGGACAGCAGGGTTGGACAGCAGGGTTGGACAGCAGGGTTGGTCAGCAGGGTTGGACAGCAGGGTTGGTCAGCAGGGTTGGTCAGCAGGGTTGGTCAGCTCCAACTGTAATAGGTTTATACATTGTGTGTTAGGTTTAACTGTATTTTTGTATACAACATGTGTATACAACATAACCCTAACATAGGTAGGCCTACACATATAACCCATGGGATATAGGATAAACTGTTAGTCTCTTGTGACATTCATTGGGACCTCTCTTTTCATCTACAAACAAGCTTTTAAAGCTTTCCATATCTGAGGACAGAAAACATCACAAAGAAACAGGCTTTCAAAGCTTTCCATATCTGAGGACAAATCAAATCAAATCAAATTGTATTTGTCACATACACATGGTTAGCAGATGTTAATGCGAGTGTAGTGAGAATGCTTGTGTTTCTAGTTCCGACAGTGCAGTATTATCTAACAAGTAATCTAACAATTCCCTAACAACTACCTAATACTGTTACGCCCTGGCCATAGAGAGCTGTTTATTCTCTATGTTGGTTAGGTCGGGGTGTGATTTAGGGTGAGTCATCTAGGCGTTTATATGTCGATGTTGGCCTGTTATGGTTCCCAATCAGAGGCAGCTGTTTATCGTTGTCTCTGATTGGGGATCATATTTAGGCAGCCATTTTCCCCTTTGTGCTTTGTGGGATCTTGACTACGGATAGTTGCATGTCAGCACTATTATTTAGCTTCACGTTTCGTTTGGTATTTTGCTGTTTTTGTTCGGTGTTCATTTAATAAAGGAAAATGTACGCCTACCACGCTGCACCTTGGTCCAATCATAATGACGAGCGTGACAAATACACACATCTAAAGGGGTGAATGAGAATATTTACTTGTAAGTATATGGATGAGCGATGGCCGGGCGGCATAGGCAAGGTGCTATATATGGTATAAAATACAGTATATACATGGGATATGAGTAATGTAAGATATGTAAACATTATTTAAAGTGGCATTATTTAAAGTGGCATTGTATAAAGTGACTAGTGATCCATTTATTAAAGTGGCCAGAGATTGGGTCTCAATGTAGGCAGCAGCCACTCTGAGTTAGTGACTGCTGTTTAGCAGTCTGATGGCCTTGAGATAGAACAGACAGAAAACATCACAAAGATAACAGGCTTCATTATTCTAAAATTAGACAGCACTGAATAATATTTAGCTATTATCTCTCGGTCTTCAAAGTTTTCCCCTCTAGGGACTGGAACTGGAGAATCTCTTCCTAATGTCCTCTCTCAATATGACCTGCCCTGTCCACTAGTCTACACTGTCCCTTTACTGACAGCTGGAGCTGCAATGTCACCCTCTTCTCTGGCTGTTATCTACAAAATGCATTTGGAAACTGTGTTATTCATTTACAATGAATACATCAAGAGAGCTAGTTGATAGGAAGTTAGCTAGCTGATGATTACATCAAGAGAGCTAGCTGCTAGGAAGTTAGCTAGCTGATGGTTACATCAAGAGAGCTAGCTGATAGGAAGTTAGCTAGCTGATGAATACATCAAGAGAGCTAGCTGACAGGAAGTTAGCTAGCCGATGATTACATCAAGAGAGCTAGCTGATAGGAAGTTAGCTAGCTGATGAATACATCAAGAGAGCTAGCTGACAGGAAGTTAGCTAGCTAATGAATACATCAAGAGAGCTAGCTGACAGGAAGTTAGCTAGCTAATGAATACATCAAGAGAGCTAGCTGATAGGAAGTTAGCTAGCTGATGATTACATAAAGAGAGCTAGTTGATAGGAAGTTAGCCAGTTAATGATTACATCTTAGAGAGCTAGCTGACAGGAAGTTAGCTAGCTGATGATTCCATCAAGAGAGCTAGCTGATAGGAAGTTAGCTAGCTGATGATTCCATCAAGAGAGCTAGCTGATAGGAAGTTAGCTAGCTGATGATTACATCTTAGAGAGCTAGCTGATAGGAAGTTAGCTAGCTGATGATTACATCAAGAGAGCTAGCTGATAGGAAGTTAGCTAGCTGATGAATACATCAAGAGAGCTAGCTGATAGGAAGTTAGCTAGCTGATGATTACATTAAGAGCTGATAGGAAGTTAGCTAGCTGATGATTACATCAAGAGAGCTAGCTGATAGGAAGTTAGCTAGCTGATGATTACATCAAGAGAGCTAGCTGACAGGAAGTTAGCTAGCTGATGATTCCATCAAGAGAGCTAGCTGATAGGAAGTTAGCTAGCTGATGAATACATCAAGAGAGCTAGCTGATAGGACGTTAGCTAACTGATGATTACATCAAGAGAGCTAGCTGACAGGAAGTTAGCTAGCTGATGATTACATCAAGAGAGCTAGCTGATAGGAAGTTAGCTAGCTGATGATTACATCTTAGAGAGCTAGCTGATAGGAAGTTAGCTAGCTGATGATTACATCAAGAGAGCTAGCTGACAGGAAGTTAGCTAGCTGATGATTCCATCAAGAGAGCTAGCTGATAGGAAGTTAGCTAGCTGATGATTACATCTTAGAGAGCTAGCTGATAGGAAGTTAGCTAGCTGATGATTCCATCAAAAGAGCTAGCTGATAGGAAGTTAGCTAGCTGATGAATACATCAAGAGAGCTAGCTGATAGGACGTTAGCTAGCTGATGATTACATCAAGAGAGCTAGCTGACAGGACGTTAGCTAGCTGATGATTACATCAAGAGAGCTAGCTGATAGGAAGTTAGCTAGCTGATGATTACATTTTAGAGAGCTAGCTGACAGGAAGTTAGCTAGCTGATGATTACATCAAGAGAGCTAGCTGACAGGAAGTTAGCTAGCTGATGATTACATCAAGAGAGCTAGCTGATAGGAAGTTAGCTAGCTGATGATTACATCTTAGAGAGCTAGCTGATAGGAAGTTAGCTAGCTGATGATTCCATCAAGAGAGCTAGCTGATAGGAAGTTAGCTAGCTGATGAATACATCAAGAGAGCTAGCTGATAGGACGTTAGCTAGCTGATGATTACATCAAGAGAGCTAGCTGACAGGAAGTTAGCTAGCTGATGATTACATCAAGAGAGCTAGCTGATAGGAAGTTAGCTAGCTGATGATTACATTTTAGAGAGCTAGCTGACAGGAAGTTAGCTAGCTGATGATTACATCAAGAGAGCTAGCTGACAGGAAGTTAGCTAGCTGATGATTACATCAAGAGAGCGAGCTAATAGAAAGTTAGCTAGCTGATGATTACATCTTAGAGAGCTAGCTGATAGGAAGTTAGCTAGCTGATGATTACATCAAGAGAGCTAGCTGATAGGAAGTTAGCTAGCTGATGAATACATCAAGAGAGCTAGCTGATAGGAAGTTAGCTAGCCGATGATTACATTAAGAGCTGATAGGAAGTTAGCTAGCTGATGAATACATCAAGAGAGCTAGCTGATAGGACGTTAGCTAGCTGATGATTACATCAAGAGAGCTAGCTGACAGGAAGTTAGCTAGCTGATGATTACATCAAGAGAGCTAGCTGTTAGGAAGTTAGCTAGCTGATGATTACATTTTAGAGAGCTAGCTGACAGGAAGTTAGCTAGCTGATGATTACATCAAGAGAGCTAGCTGACAGGAAGTTAGCTAGCTGATGATTACATCAAGAGAGCGAGCTAATAGAAAGTTAGCTAGCTGATGATTACATCTTAGAGAGCTAGCTGATAGGAAGTTAGCTAGCTGATGATTACATCAAGAGAGCTAGCTGATAGGAAGTTAGCTAGCTGATGAATACATCAAGAGAGCTAGCTGATAGGAAGTTAGCTAGCTGATGATTACATTAAGAGCTGATAGGAAGTTAGCTAGCTGATGAATACATCAAGAGAGCTAGCTGATAGGACGTTAGCTAGCTGATGATTACATCAAGAGAGCTAGCTGACAGGAAGTTAGCTAGCTGATGATTACATAAAGAGAGCTAGCTGATAGGAAGTTAGCTAGCTGATGATTACATCAAGAGAGCGAGCTAATAGAAAGTTAGCTAGCTGATGATTACATCTTAGAGAGCTAGCTGATAGGAAGTTAGCTAGCTGATGATTACATCAAGAGAGCTAGCTGACAGGAAGTTAGCTAGCTGATGATTCCATCAAGAGAGCTAGCTGATAGGAAGTTAGCTAGCTGATGAATACATCAAGAGAGCTAGCTGATAGGACGTTACCTAACTGATGATTACATCAAGAGAGCTAGCTGACAGGAAGTTAGCTAGCTGATGATTACATCAAGAGAGCTAGCTGATAGGAAGTTAGCTAGCTGATGATTACATCTTAGAGAGCTAGCTGATAGGAAGTTAGCTAGCTGATGATTACATCAAGAGAGCTAGCTGACAGGAAGTTAGCTAGCTGATGATTCCATCAAGAGAGCTAGCTGATAGGAAGTTAGCTAGCTGATGATTACATCTTAGAGAGCTAGCTGATAGGAAGTTAGCTAGCTGATGATTACATCTTAGAGAGCTAGCTGATAGGAGGTTAGCTAGCTGATGACATTTAATTGGCGTCTAAAGTTAGCTAGCAGCTTAGTTGGGTTGGCCTACAAAGTGGCCTATTGTAGCCAGCCAGCTAGCTAGCTAATAATAGATCGCATTCAGAAAGTATTCAGACCCCTTGACTTAGCTAGCTGATGAATACATCAAGAGAGCTAGCTGACAGGAAGTTAGCTAGCTGATGATTCCATCAAGAGAGCTAGCTGATAGGAAGTTAGCTAGCTGATGATTACATTTTAGAGAGCTAGCTGACAGGAAGTTAGCTAGCTGATGATTACATCAAGAGAGCTAGCTGACAGGAAGTTAGCTAGCTGATGATTACATCAAGAGAGCTAGCTGATAGGAAGTTAGCTAGCTGATGATTACATCTTAGAGAGCTAGCTGATAGGAAGTTAGCTAGCTGATGATTCCATCAAGAGAGCTAGCTGATAGGAAGTTAGCTAGCTGATGAATACATCAAGAGAGCTAGCTGATAGGACGTTAGCTAGCTGATGATTACATCAAGAGAGCTAGCTGACAGGAAGTTAGCTAGCTGATGATTACATCAAGAGAGCTAGCTGATAGGAAGTTAGCTAGCTGATGATTACATTTTAGAGAGCTAGCTGACAGGAAGTTAGCTAGCTGATGATTACATCAAGAGAGCTAGCTGACAGGAAGTTAGCTAGCTGATGATTACATCAAGAGAGCGAGCTAATAGAAAGTTAGCTAGCTGATGATTACATCTTAGAGAGCTAGCTGATAGGAAGTTAGCTAGCTGATGATTACATCAAGAGAGCTAGCTGATAGGAAGTTAGCTAGCTGATGAATACATCAAGAGAGCTAGCTGATAGGAAGTTAGCTAGCCGATGATTACATTAAGAGCTGATAGGAAGTTAGCTAGCTGATGAATACATCAAGAGAGCTAGCTGATAGGACGTTAGCTAGCTGATGATTACATCAAGAGAGCTAGCTGACAGGAAGTTAGCTAGCTGATGATTACATCAAGAGAGCTAGCTGTTAGGAAGTTAGCTAGCTGATGATTACATTTTAGAGAGCTAGCTGACAGGAAGTTAGCTAGCTGATGATTACATCAAGAGAGCTAGCTGACAGGAAGTTAGCTAGCTGATGATTACATCAAGAGAGCGAGCTAATAGAAAGTTAGCTAGCTGATGATTACATCTTAGAGAGCTAGCTGATAGGAAGTTAGCTAGCTGATGATTACATCAAGAGAGCTAGCTGATAGGAAGTTAGCTAGCTGATGAATACATCAAGAGAGCTAGCTGATAGGAAGTTAGCTAGCTGATGATTACATTAAGAGCTGATAGGAAGTTAGCTAGCTGATGAATACATCAAGAGAGCTAGCTGATAGGACGTTAGCTAGCTGATGATTACATCAAGAGAGCTAGCTGACAGGAAGTTAGCTAGCTGATGATTACATAAAGAGAGCTAGCTGATAGGAAGTTAGCTAGCTGATGATTACATCAAGAGAGCGAGCTAATAGAAAGTTAGCTAGCTGATGATTACATCTTAGAGAGCTAGCTGATAGGAAGTTAGCTAGCTGATGATTACATCAAGAGAGCTAGCTGACAGGAAGTTAGCTAGCTGATGATTCCATCAAGAGAGCTAGCTGATAGGAAGTTAGCTAGCTGATGAATACATCAAGAGAGCTAGCTGATAGGACGTTACCTAACTGATGATTACATCAAGAGAGCTAGCTGACAGGAAGTTAGCTAGCTGATGATTACATCAAGAGAGCTAGCTGATAGGAAGTTAGCTAGCTGATGATTACATCTTAGAGAGCTAGCTGATAGGAAGTTAGCTAGCTGATGATTACATCAAGAGAGCTAGCTGACAGGAAGTTAGCTAGCTGATGATTCCATCAAGAGAGCTAGCTGATAGGAAGTTAGCTAGCTGATGATTACATCTTAGAGAGCTAGCTGATAGGAAGTTAGCTAGCTGATGATTACATCTTAGAGAGCTAGCTGATAGGAGGTTAGCTAGCTGATGACATTTAATTGGCGTCTAAAGTTAGCTAGCAGCTTAGTTGGGTTGGCCTACAAAGTGGCCTATTGTAGCCAGCCAGCTAGCTAGCTAATAATAGATCGCATTCAGAAAGTATTCAGACCCCTTGACTTAGCTAGCTGATGAATACATCAAGAGAGCTAGCTGACAGGAAGTTAGCTAGCTGATGATTCCATCAAGAGAGCTAGCTGATAGGAAGTTAGCTAGCTGATGATTACATCTTAGAGCGCTAGCTGATAGGAGGTTAGCTAGCTGATGACATTTAATTGGCGTCTAAAGTTAGCTAGCTGATGATTCCATCAAGAGAGCTAGCTGACAGGAAGTTAGCTAGCTGATGATTCCATCAAGAGAGCTAGCTGATAGGAAGTTAGCTAGCTGATGATTACATCTTAGAGAGCTAGCTGATAGGAAGTTAGCTAGCTGATGATTACATCTTAGAGAGCTAGCTGATAGGAAGTTAGCTAGCTGATGATTACATCTTAGAGAGCTAGCTGATAGGAGGTTAGCTAGCTGATGACATTTAATTGGCGTCTAAAGTTAGCTAGCAGCTTAGTTGGGTTGGCCTACAAAGTGGCCTATTGTAGCCAGCCAGCTAGCTAGCTAATAATAGATCGCATTCAGAAAGTATTCAGACCCCTTGACTCAGCTAGCTGATGAATACATCAAGAGAGCTAGCTGACAGGAAGTTAGCTAGCTGATGATTACATCAAGAGAGCTAGCTGACAGGAAGTTAGCTAGCTGATGATTACATCAAGAGAGCTAGCTGATAGAAAGTTAGCTAGCTGATGATTACATCTTAGAGAGCTAGCTGATAGGAAGTTAGCTAGCTGATGATTCCATCAAGAGAGCTAGCTGACAGGAAGTTAGCTAGCTGATGATTCCATCAAGAGAGCTAGCTGATAGGAAGTTAGCTAGCTGATGATTACATCTTAGAGAGCTAGCTGATAGGAAGTTAGCTAGCTGATGATTACATCTTAGAGAGCTAGCTGATAGGAAGTTAGCTAGCTGATGATTACATCTTAGAGAGCTAGCTGATAGGAGGTTAGCTAGCTGATGACATTTAATTGGCGTCTAAAGTTAGCTAGCAGCTTAGTTGGGTTGGCCTACAAAGTGGCCTATTGTAGCCAGCCAGCTAGCTAGCTAATAATAGATCGCATTCAGAAAGTATTCAGACCCCTTGACTCTTTCCACATTTTGTTACGTTTACAGCCTTATTCTGAAATTAATTAAATTGTTTAAAAACTTTAAAGAGTGACGTGTCCCAAAGCCACTCCTGCGTTGTCTTGCCTGTGTGCTTAGGGTCTTTGTCCTGTTGGAAGGGGAACCTTGGCCCCAGTCTGAGGTCCTGAGCGCTCTGTAGCAGGTTTTCATCAAGGATCTCTCTGTTGCTCTGTTCATCTTTGCCTCGATCCTGACTAGTCTCCCAGTCCCTGCCGCTGAAAAACATCCCCACAACATGATGCTGCCACCACCATGTTTCACCGTAGGGATGATGCCAGGTTTTCAACAGACGTGACGCTTGGCATTCAGCCCAAAGAGTTTAATCTTGGTTTTTCATCAGACCAGTTTCATTAGGTGCCTTTTGGCAAACTCCAAGCGGGCTGTCATGAGCCTTTTCCTGAGGAGTGGCTTCCGTCTGGCCACTCTACCATAAAGGTCTGATTGGTGGAGTGCTGCAGAGATGGTTGTCCTTCTGGAAGTTTATCCCATCTCAACTGAGGAACTCTGGAGCTCTGTCACAGTGACCATCAGGTTCCTGGTCACCTCACTAACCAAGGCCCTTCTTCACCGATTGCTCGGTTTGGCCGTGTGGCCAGCTCTAGGAAGAGTCTTGGTGGTTCCAAACTTCTTCCATTTAAGGAATGTTGGAGACCACTTTGTTCTTGGGGACCTTCAATACTGCATAAATGTTTTAGTACCGTTCCCCAGATCTGTTCCTCGACACAATCCTGTCTCTGAGCTCTATGGACAGCTCCTTTTTTGCTCTGACATGAACTGTCAACTGTGGGACCTTATATAGACAGGTGTGTGCCTTTCCAAATCATGTCCAATCAATTTAATTTACCACAGGTGGACTCCAATCAAGTTGTAGAAACATCTCAAGGATGATCAATGGAAACAGGATGCACCTGAGCTCAATTTCGATTTCTCATAGCAAAACGTCTGAATACTTTTTATTTGAATACATTTGCAAAAACATTTTTTCGCTCTGTCATAATGGGGTATTGTGATGTCATAATGGGGTATTGTGATGTCATAATGGGGTATTGTGATGTCATAATGGGGTATTGTGTGGAGATTGATGAGGACAATTTTTGTTTCATCCATTTTAGAATATTGTTGTAACGTAACAAAATGTGGAAAAAGTCACGGGGTCTGAATACCTTCAGAATGCACTGTATTTACTTGAAATGGTTCTCCCACTGCCTCTGTTTTTTGGGGGTCCTTAGAAAAACAAAATAATGGGCAATCTTCACAATATTTTTCGTGGTAGCCAACAGCCACGAGGACGAGTGGAGACAAGGAAAAAACTGTGTCAGCGGAGTGGTTAGAACGTGTTGTGAGATTTGACTTTACCAGTGTAGTCCACTTTCAATTTCAATTATTATAAATATTCCAGACTGTGTGTGGGGGGCAGCGTGTGTGTCGCCCCTGGGGGGGGGGGGGCAGCGTGTGTGTCGTCCACGTGGGGGGGGGGGCAGTGTGTGACACCTCCTCAAAACTCCTCTCACTGTTCTACAAACAATACACACACACACAGAGACACACACACACACACAGACACACACACACACACACACACACAGACACACACACACAGACACACACACACACACACACACAGACACACACACACACACAGACACACACACACACACAGACACACACACACACACACACACACACACACACACACACACACTCATAAACAAACCTCCCTCAAAACTCACTACAGGAAACTGCTCTCTTACCTTGTGTCAAACTGTCAGAACCGGTTTCCTGGAAACAGATTAAGACTAGTGCAAGACCAAAAATCCTAATTAATGGAGAGATTCATTTGAATCTGGGAAACAAGATATGTCACTTCTCTAACACTTGATAGATGGTCCTTACATCCTCCTCTATATCTAGATGTTATATCCACCCTGCAGTAACATCCTCCTCTATATCTAGATGTTATATCCACCCTGCAGTAACATCCTCCTCTATATCTAGATGTTATATCCACCCTGCAGTAACATCCTCCTCTATATCTAGATGTTATATCCACCCTGCAGTAACATCCTCCTCTATATCTAGATGTTATATCCACCCTGCAGTAACATCCTCCTCTATATCTAGATGTTATATCCACCCTGCAGTATCATCCTCCTCTATATCTAGATGTTATATCCACCCTGCAGTAACATCCTCCTCTATATCTAGATGTTATATCCACCCTGCAGTAACATCCTCCTTCTATATCTAGATGTTATATCCACCCTGCAGTAACATCCTCCTTCTATATCTAGATGTTATATCCACCCTGCAGTAACATCCTCCTCTATATCTAGATGTTATATTCACCCTGCAGTAACATCCTCCTCTATATCTAGATGTTATATCCACCCTGCAGTAACATCCTCCTCTATATCTAGATGTTATATCCACCCTGCAGTAACATCCTCCTCTATATCTAGATGTTATATCCACCCTGCAGTAACATCCTCCTCTATATCTAGATGTTATATCCACCCTGCAGTAACATCCTCCTTCTATATCTAGATGTTATATCCACCCTGCAGTAACATCCTCCTCTATATCTAGATGTTATATCCACCCTGCAGTAACATCCTCCTCTATATCTAGATGTTATATCCACCCTGCAGTAACATCCTCCTCTATATCTAGATGTTATATCCACCCTGCAGTAACATCCTCCTCTATATCTAGATGTTATATCCACCCTGCAGTAACATCCTCCTCTATATCTAGATGTTATATCCACCCTGCAGTAACATCCTCCTCTATATCTAGATGTTATATCCACCCTGCAGTAACATCCTCCTTCTATATCTAGATGTTATATCCACCCTGCAGTAACATCCTCCTCTATATCTAGATGTTATATTCACCCTGCAGTAACATCCTCCTTCTATATCTAGATGTTATATCCACCCTGCAGTAACATCCTCCTCTATATCTAGATGTTATATCCACCCTGCAGTAACATCCTCCTTCTATATCTAGATGTTATATCCACCCTGCAGTAACATCCTCCTTCTATATCTAGATGTTATATCCACCCTGCAGTAACATCCTCCTCTATATCTAGATGTTATATCCACCCTGCAGTAACATCCTCCTTCTATATCTAGATGTTATATCCACCCTGCAGTAACATCCTCCTTCTATATCTAGATGTTATATCCACCCTGCAGTAACATCCTCCTTCTATATCTAGATGTTATATCCACCCTGCAGTAACATCCTCCTTCTATATCTAGATGTTATATCCACCCTGCAGTAACATCCTCCTCTATATCTAGATGTTATATCCACCCTGCAGTAACATCCTCCTTCTATATCTAGATGTTATATCCACCCTGCAGTAACATCCTCCTTCTATATCTAGATGTTATATCCACCCTGCAGTAACATCCTCCTTCTATATCTAGATGTTATATCCACCCTGCAGTAACATCCTCCTCTATATCTAGATGTTATATCCACCCTGCAGTAACATCCTCCTCTATATCTAGATGTTATATCCACCCTGCAGTAACATCCTCCTCTATATCTAGATGTTATATCCACCCTGCAGTAACATCCTCCTTCTATATCTAGATGTTATATCCACCCTGCAGTAACATCCTCCTCTATATCTAGATGTTATATCCACCCTGCAGTAACATCCTCCTTCTATATCTAGATGTTATATCCACCCTGCAGTAACATCCTCCTTCTATATCTAGATGTTATATCCACCCTGCAGTAACATCCTCCTCTATATCTAGATGTTATATCCACCCTGCAGTAACATCCTCCTTCTATATCTAGATGTTATATCCACCCTGCAGTAACATCCTCCTCTATATCTAGATGTTATATCCACCCTGCAGTAACATCCTCCTCTATATCTAGATGTTATATCCACCCTGCAGTAACATCCTCCTCTATATCTAGATGTTATATCCACCCTGCAGTAACATCCTCCTCTATATCTAGATGTTATATCCACCCTGCAGTAACATCCTCCTCTATATCTAGATGTTATATTCACCCTGCAGTAACATCCTCCTCTATATCTAGATGTTATATCCACCCTGCAGTAACATCCTCCTTCTATATCTAGATGTTATATCCACCCTGCAGTAACAGTAGCTACTCTAGACAATGTTTTTATCTATCTTTTTTAATGTACATATTGGAGTTTTTAAAAAGTTCCGGCCTGTTTTAGTCCGACAACATTCAGTCTGTCTTCTTTATAATTATAATTATATATATAATTTATAACATTTTCCTGCTCCGTGTCAAGGTGTTATACCCACCCTGCAGTTCTAGATACACTAGACACTTTATCTATCAAACTTGGCTCCATCTCTCCGTCTCTCTCTGCTTCTCGCT
>NW_024060476.1:0-24205 GCF_016432855.1 Salvelinus namaycush | reverse complement strand
AAATTGCATAATAGGAACCCTGTGGAAAATTTCAGCATAGTTGCACATGCAAATACAGAAAAAACACTTCCAAAACAAGATGCCAAGATCATGTTTGATTGCACTTGGATGTAATTTTTGTTGGAGTACTGTTAAAATGACAGGAGATTAGGAACGACTTGTGGACACTTTTCAGCAAGTGTGCAACATGAAATCCAGAAATACAACACTGTCCTAAACAAGGTCAAAGTTCGTTTGATGCACTCTGGATGAATTGGTTTGAGTACTGTTAAAAAACTGGATGATAGGACCACTGTGGACAAATGTAATGTTCAGCAAGTTGCAACATTGAAATACAGAAATAAACACTTTTCCATAAACAAGGTCCAAATCATGTTTGATGCACTCTGGATGTAATTTTTTTGGAGTACTGTTAAAACTGGATGATAGGAACACTGTGGACAATTTTCAGCAAGTTGCAACATTGAAATACAGAAATAAACACTTTTCCATAAACAAGGTCCAAATCATGTTTGATGCACTCTGGATGTAATTTTTTTGGAGTACTGTTAAAACTGGATGATAGGAACACTGTGGACAATTTTCAGCAAGTTGCAACATTGAAATACAGAAATAAACACTTTTCCATAAACAAGGTCCAAATCATGTTTGATGCACTCTCTGGATGTATTTTTTTTTGCAGTACTGTTAAAACTGGATGATAGGAACACTGTGGACAATTTTCAGCAAGTTGCAACATTGAAATACAGAAATAAACACTTTTCCATAAACAAGGTCCAAATCATGTTTGATGCACTCTGGATGTATTTTTTTTGGAGTACTGTTAAATCTGGATGATAGGAACACTGTGGACAATTTTCAGCAAGTTGCAACATTGAAATACAGAAATAAACACTTTTCCATAAACAAGGTCCAAATCATGTTTGATGCACTCTGGATGTAATTTTGTTTGCAGTACTGTTAAGACTGGATGATAGGAACACTGTGGACAATTTTCAGCAAGTTGCAACATTGAAATACAGAAATAAACACTTTTCCATAACAAGGTCAAATCATGTTTGATGCACTCTGGATGTAATTTGTTTGGAGTACTGTTAAAACTGGATGATAGGAACACTGTGGACAATTTTCAGCAAGTTGCAACATTGAAATACAGAAATAAACACTTTTCCATAAACAAGGTCCAAATCATGTTTGATGCACTCTGGATGTAATTTTTTTGGAGTACTGTTAAAACTGGATGATAGGAACACTGTGGACAATTTTCAGCAAGTTGCAACATTGAAATACAGAAATAAACACTTTTCCATAAACAAGGTCCAAATCATGTTTGATGCACTCTGGATGTAATTTTTTGCAGTACTGTTAAAACTGGATGATAGGAACACTGTGGACAATTTTCAGCAAGTTGCAACATTGAAATACAGAAATAAACACTTTTCCATAAACAAGGTCCAAATCATGTTTGATGCACTCTGGATGTATTTTGTTTGGAGTACTGTTAAAACTGGATGATAGGAACACTGTGGACAATTTTCAGCAAGTTGCAACATTGAAATACAGAAATAAACACTTTTCCATAAACAAGGTTCAAATCATGTTTGATGCACTCTGGATGTAATTTGTTTGGAGTACTGTTAAAACTGGATGATAGGAACACTGTGGACAATTTTCAGCAAGTTGCAACATTGAAATACAGAAATAAACACTTTTCCATAAACAAGGTCCAAATCATGTTTGATGCACTCTGGATGTAATTTTTTTGGAGTACTGTTAAAACTGGATGATAGGAACACTGTGGACAATTTTCAGCAAGTTGCAACATTGAAATACAGAAATAAACACTTTTCCATAAACAAGGTCCAAATCATGTTTGATGCACTCTCTGGATGTAATTTTGTTTGCAGTACTGTTAAAACTGGATGATAGGAACACTGTGGACAATTTTCAGCAAGTTGCAACATTGAAATACAGAAATAAACACTTTTCCATAAACAAGGTCCAAATCATGTTTGATGCACTCTGGATGTAATTTTTTTGCAGTACTGTTAAAACTGGATGATAGGAACACTGTGGACAATTTTCAGCAAGTTGCAACATTGAAATACAGAAATAAACACTTTTCCATAAACAAGGTCCAAATCATGTTTGATGCACTCTGGATGTATTTTTTTTTGGATTACTAATACAACTGGATGATAGGAACACTGTGGACAATTTTCAGCAAGTTGCAACATTGAAATAAAGAAATAAACACTTTTCCATAAACAAGGTCCAAATCATGTTTGATGCACTCTCTGGATGTAATTTTGTTTGCAGTACTGTTAAAACTGGATGATAGGAACACTGGACAATTTTCAGCAAGTTGCAACATTGAAATACAGAAATAAACACTTTTCCATAAACAAGGTCCAAATCATGTTTGATGCACTCTGGATGTAATTTTTTTTTGGAGTACTGTTAAAACTGGATGATAGGAACACTGTGGACAATTTTCAGCAAGTTGCAACATTGAAATACAGAAATAAACACTTTTCCATAAACAAGGTCCAAATCATGTTTGATGCACTCTGGATGTAATTTTTTGCAGTACTGTTAAAACTGGATGATAGGAACACTGTGGAAAATGTTCAGCAAGTTGCAACATTGAAATACAGAAAAAAACACTTTTCCATAAACAAGGTCCAAATCATGTTTGATGCACTCTGGATGTATTTTGTTTTGGATTACTAATACAACTGGATGATAGGAACACTGTGGACAATTTTCAGCAAGTTGCAACATTGAAATACAGAAATAAACACTTTTCCATAAACAAGGTCCAAATCATGTTTGATGCACTCTGGATGTAATTTTTTTTGGAGTACTGTTAAATCTGGATGATAGGAACACTGTGGACAATTTTCAGCAAGTTGCAACATTGAAATACAGAAATAAACACTTTTCCATAAACAAGGTCCAAATCATGTTTGATGCACTCTGGATGTAATTTTTTTTGGAGTACTGTTAAATCTGGATGATAGGAACACTGTGGACAATTTTCAGCAAGTTGCAACATTGAAATACAGAAATAAACACTTTTCCATAAACAAGGTCTAAATCATGTTTGATGCACTCTGGATGTAATTTTTTTTGGAGTACTGTTAAAACTGGATGATAGGAACACTGTGGACAATTTTCAGCAAGTTGCAACATTGAAATACAGAAATAAACACTTTTCCATAAACAAGGTCCAAATCATGTTTGATGCACTCTGGATGTAATTTGTTTGGAGTACTGTTAAAACTGGATGATAGGAACACTGTGGACAATTTTCATCAAGTTGCAACATTGAAATAAAGAAATAAACACTTTTCCATAAACAAGGTCCAAATCATGTTTGATGCACTCTGGATGTAATTTTCTTTTGTAGAACTGTTAAAACTGGATGATAGGAACACTGCGGACAATTTTCAGCAAGTTGCAACATTGAAATAAAGAAATAAACACTTTTCCATAAACAAGGTCCAAATCATGTTTGATGCACTCTCTGGATGTAATTTTGTTTGCAGTACTGTTAAAACTGGATGATAGGAACACTGGACAATTTTCAGCAAGTTGCAACATTGAAATACAGAAATAAACACTTTTCCATAAACAAGGTCCAAATCATGTTTGATGCACTCTCTGGATGTAATTTTGTTTGCAGTACTGTTAAAACTGGATGATAGGAACACTGGACAATTTTCAGCAAGTTGCAACATTGAAATACAGAAATAAACACTTTTCCATAAACAAGGTCCAAATCATGTTTGATTCACTCTGGATGTAATTTTTTTTGGAGTACTGTTAAAACTGGATGATAGGAACACTGTGGACAATTTTCAGCAAGTTGCAACATTGAAATACAGAAATAAACACTTTTCCATAAACAAGGTCCAAATCATGTTTGATGCACTCTGCATGTAATTTTTTGCAGTACTGTTAAAACTGGATGATAGGAACACTGTGGAAAAAGTTCAGCAAGTTGCAACATTGAAATACAGAAAAAAACACTTTTCCATAAACAAGGTCCAAATCATGTTTGATGCACTCTGGATGTATTTTGTTTTGGATTACTAATACAACTGGATGATAGGAACACTGTGGACAATTTTCAGCAAGTTGCAACATTGAAATACAGAAATAAACACTTTTCCATAAACAAGGTCCAAATCATGTTTGATGCACTCTGGATGTAATTTTTTTGGAGTACTGTTAAATCTGGATGATAGGAACACTGTGGACAATTTTCAGCAAGTTGCAACATTGAAATACAGAAATAAACACTTTTCCATAAACAAGGTCTAAATCATGTTTGATGCACTCTGGATGTAATTTTTTTTGGAGTACTGTTAAAACTGGATGATAGGAACACTGTGGACAATTTTCAGCAAGTTGCAACATTGAAATACAGAAATAAACACTTTTCCATAAACAAGGTCCAAATCATGTTTGATGCACTCTGGATGTAATTTGTTTGGAGTACTGTTAAAACTGGATGTTAGGAACACTGTGGACAATTTTCATCAAGTTGCAACATTGAAATAAAGAAATAAACACTTTTCCATAAACAAGGTCCAAATCATGTTTGATGCACTCTGGATGTAATTTTCTTTTGTAGAACTGTTAAAACTGGATGATAGGAACACTGCGGACAATTTTCAGCAAGTTGCAACATTGAAATAAAGAAATAAACACTTTTCCATAAACAAGGTCCAAATCATGTTTGATGCACTCTCTGGATGTAATTTTGTTTGCAGTACTGTTAAAACTGGATGATAGGAACACTGGACAATTTTCAGCAAGTTGCAACATTGAAATACAGAAATAAACACTTTTCCATAAACAAGGTCCAAATCATGTTTGATGCACTCTCTGGATGTAATTTTGTTTGCAGTACTGTTAAAACTGGATGATAGGAACACTGGACAATTTTCAGCAAGTTGCAACATTGAAATACAGAAATAAACACTTTTCCATAAACAAGGTCCAAATCATGTTTGATTCACTCTGGATGTAATTTTTTTTGGAGTACTGTTAAAACTGGATGATAGGAACACTGTGGACAATTTTCAGCAAGTTGCAACATTGAAATACAGAAATAAACACTTTTCCATAAACAAGGTCCAAATCATGTTTGATGCACTCTGCATGTAATTTTTTGCAGTACTGTTAAAACTGGATGATAGGAACACTGTGGAAAAAGTTCAGCAAGTTGCAACATTGAAATACAGAAAAAAACACTTTTCCATAAACAAGGTCCAAATCATGTTTGATGCACTCTGGATGTATTTTGTTTTGGATTACTAATACAACTGGATGATAGGAACACTGTGGACAATTTTCAGCAAGTTGCAACATTGAAATACAGAAATAAACACTTTTCCATAAACAAGGTCCAAATCATGTTTGATGCACTCTGGATGTAATTTGTTTGGAGTACTGTTAAATCTGGATGATAGGAACACTGTGGACAATTTTCAGCAAGTTGCAACATTGAAATACAGAAATAAACACTTTTCCATAAACAAGGTCTAAATCATGTTTGATGCACTCTGGATGTAATTTTTTTTGGAGTACTGTTAAAACTGGATGATAGGAACACTGTGGACAATTTTCAGCAAGTTGCAACATTGAAATACAGAAATAAACACTTTTCCATAAACAAGGTCCAAATCATGTTTGATGCACTCTGGATGTAATTTTTTGGAGTACTGTTAAATCTGGATGATAGGAACACTGTGGACAATTTTCAGCAAGTTGCAACATTGAAATACAGAAATAAACACTTTTCCATAAACAAGGTCCAAATCATGTTTAATGCACTCTCTGGATGTATTTTTTTTTGTGCAGTACTGTTAAAACTGGATGATAGGAACACTGTGGACAATTTTCAGCAAGTTGCAACATTGAAATACAGAAATAAACACTTTTCCAAAAACAAGGTCCAAATCATGTTTGATGCACTCTGGATGTAATTTTTTTTTGAAGTACTGTTAAATCTGGATGATAGGAACACTGTGGACAATTTTCAGCAAGTTGCAACATTGAAATACAGAAATAAACACTTTTCCATAAACAAGGTCCAAATCATGTTTGATGCACTCTGGGTGTAATTTTGTTTGCAGTACTGTTATAGACTGGATGATAGGAACACTGTGGACAATTTTCAGCAAGTTGCAACATTGAAATACAGAAATAAACACTTTTCCATAAACAAGGTCCAAATCATGTTTGATGCACTCTCTGGATGTAATTTTGTTTGCAGTACTGTTAAAACTGGATGATAGGAACACTGGACAATTTTCAGCAAGTTGCAACATTGAAATACAGAAATAAACACTTTTACATAATCACGGTCCAAATCATGTTTGATGCACTCTGGATGTAATTTGTTTGGAGTACTGTTAAAACTGGATGATAGGAACACTGTGGACAATTTTCAGCAAGTTGCAACATTGAAATACAGAAATAAACACTTCCATAAACAAGGTCCAAATCATGTTTGATGCACTCTGGATGTAATTTTTTGCAGTACTGTTAAAACTGGATGATAGGAACACTGTGGAAAATGTTCAGCAAGTTGCAACATTGAAATACAGAAAAAAACACTTTTCCATAAACAAGGTCCAAATCATGTTTGATGCACTCTGGATGTATTTTTTTTTGGATTACTAATACAACTGGATGATAGGAACACTGTGGACAATTTTCAGCAAGTTGCAACATTGAAATACAGAAATAAACACTTTTCCATAAACAAGGTTCAAATCATGTTTGATGCACTCTGGATGTAATTTGTTTGGAGTACTGTTAAAACTGGATGATAGGAACACTGTGGACAATTTTCAGCAAGTTGCAACATTGAAATACAGAAATAAACACTTTTACATAATCACGGTCCAAATCATGTTTGATGCACTCTGGATGTAATTTGTTTGGAGTACTGTTAAAACTGGATGATAGGAACACTGTGGACAATTTTCAGCAAGTTGCAACATTGAAATACAGAAATAAACACTTCCATAAACAAGGTCCAAATCATGTTTGATGCACTCTGGGTGTAATTTTGTTTGCAGTACTGTTATAGACTGGATGATAGGAACACTGTGGACAATTTTCAGCAAGTTGCAACATTGAAATACAGAAATAAACACTTTTCCATAATCACGGTTCAAATCATGTTTGATGCACTCTGGATGTAATTTGTTTGGAGTACTGTTAAAACTGGATGATAGGAACACTGTGGACAATTTTCAGCAAGTTGCAACATTGAAATACAGAAATAAACACTTTTCCATAAACAAGGTCCAAATCATGTTTGATTCACTCTGGATGTAATTTTTTTTGGAGTACTGTTAAAACTGGATGATAGGAACACTGTGGACAATTTTCAGCAAGTTGCAACATTGAAATACAGAAATAAACACTTTTCCATAAACAAGGTCCAAATCATGTTTGATGCACTCTGGATGTAATTTTTTGGAGTACTGTTAAATCTGGATGATAGGAACACTGTGGACAATTTTCAGCAAGTTGCAACATTGAAATACAGAAATAAACACTTTTCCATAAACAAGGTCCAAATCATGTTTGATGCACTCTCTGGATGTATTTTTTTTTTTGCAGTACTGTTAAAACTGGATGATAGGAACACTGTGGACAATTTTCAGCAAGTTGCAACATTGAAATACAGAAATAAACACTTTTCCATAAACAAGGTCTAAATCATGTTTGATGCACTCTGGATGTAATTTTTTTTTGAAGTACTGTTAAATCTGGATGATAGGAACACTGTGGACAATTTTCAGCAAGTTGCAACATTGAAATACAGAAATAAACACTTTTCCATAAACAAGGTCCAAATCATGTTTGATGCACTCTGGGTGTAATTTTGTTTGCAGTACTGTTATAGACTGGATGATAGGAACACTGTGGACAATTTTCAGCAAGTTGCAACATTGAAATACAGAAATAAACACTTTTCCATAAACAAGGTCCAAATCATGTTTGATGCACTCTCTGGATGTAAGGGAAGTCCCCCCCCAATTGTACAAAATAACATGGCAACTTATTGGCACCGAGCGCAGCATATACACGATGGACAAGTACACTACTTCTGGCGGTGTTTCATCCAAAGTTGATGGCAAATGCCATATTGCAAATGAGCTGTGTAACACTCCAAAATTCCTATAGTGGGCGAGTTTGTTCTATCTAAATTTTTCATAGGCTTTATGTAACGCAAGTCAAGACCCAAGAGTAAAATTTTGAGATTTTGAAAGTTTTGGCAAAAACTTATCACCCCCTTAAAAAAGTGCTTTCTGGACCGTTTTTCGAAATTCTTTCGAGTTTTATGTCAATTACACATGTGTAAGAACTATATGAAAATACTTTTTTCAAATTTTATTAACATAATTTTTTTTGAAATTTTATTTGAACTTAAGGTATATGTTTTGTGCATTTGGAATGTGATTTCATAGGAAGTCAAAAGTCAAAAGTCAAAAATGTCAAAAATTTGGAAAAAACGTATCACCCCCTTTAAAAAAGTGCTTTCTGGACCGTTTTTTGAAATTCTTTCGAGTTTTATGTCAATTACACATGTGTAAGAACTGTATGAAAATACTTTAGTCACATTTATTATCATAATTTTTTATAAATGTTTACTTGTACTTAAGGAATATGTTTTGTGCATTTGGAATGTGATTTCATAGGAAGTCAAAAGTCAAAAATGTCAAAAATTTGGAAAAAACGTATCACCCCTTCATAGTCGAAAATAACATTTTTTTTTAAAAGGCCAAAATGAAGCATTTAAAACTGTATTGAAAATCGTGCGTGGTAACCCAAAACATGAAACAGAATATTTTTTGACTTTTTTTGAAAACCTCCATAAATCACTCAGGCCAGCACCCATTGATTTTTGCCCGTAGTATAGTGCTCCCAGAGCGGGTATGGAAGTCTGGATCCCCCCTAAAAGCATTTAAGGCTCTGTGTGTCTTTAAGCACCATACTTTTTCATTCCATCCTTGCTGTGTGTGTCTGTGTGTGTGTGTGTGAGCTTTTCTTTGACATCTGATTAGAGAAATGACTGATTTACACTTCATGAGGGTTGCCTAATCACACACTTAAAGTTTTGGAAAGATCTGACTTTTTTAACCCTTTGAAACAGCACCTATGACCCCATTTTAAGGCACTTCCGGTTGGCACAGGAAGCTATAAGTAAACACCTATCCTGATCGGGGTATGCTTTTACAGAATCCTGAGTTTTAAGTCTATACGTTAAGAACTGACTGATTTACACAGGGTTGAATGCACTATATATCACAAACTGCTGGTTGGGTAAAACACTTTTAGGGTGATTTTATCACTTCCGGTTGCTCCAGGAAGCTTAGAATCAACACAGGTAGACCTCATAGTGGCTTGATGGATTGTCATTGAAGACAGGTTCATAAGACATTCATAACCCACATAGGGTTTATTTAAAGAATGCACGTTACATTTGCATATGATTCAACAGTGAAAAACATCACATCATATTGCAAACATAACACACTGTTGAATCATATTGCAAACACACACTGTTACATTTGCAATATGATGTGTTGAATCATATTGCAAACATAACACACAGTGTTACATTTGTAATATGATGTGTTGAATCATATTGCAAACATAACACACAGTGTTACATTTGCAATATGATGTGTTGAATCATATTGCAAACATAACACACAGTGTTACATTTGTAATATGATGTGTTGAATCATATTGCAAACATAACACACAGTGTTACATTTGCAATATGATGTGTTGAATCATATTGCAAACATAACACACAGTGTTACATTTGTAATATGATGTGTTGAATCATATTGCAAACATAACACACAGTGTTACATTTGCAATATGATGTGTTGAATCATATTGCAAATGTAACGTGCATTCTTTAAATACTTTAGAAATACAAAATTGAACGTCCTGATGACCTCAGGATGGCCGGGCAGTGTTAGTGGTTCCTCTCCATCGCTCGTTGCGTGGTAATTTCATCATGTCGATTTTGGTGATGGTACCCCCCCGTTGAAACATATTGCAAATGCACAAAAGTCAACTAGCAAGTCAGTGTCCATCAGTCAATTGGATATTGTCAGACACCAAACTGATACCATCTGACACTAAACTCACTTTTTCCAACTCCTTTAGAAGCCAACTATAACATATTTCAGAGCAGGCCCAAAATTCACAGCGCCTTCCATTTAAACCATAATAAAACAAATAATACGTAGTTATGTTCTAGCTGCGGGTCCAGTTCTCACATTATGTTTAGCCCTATGTGAGGCGACCTCGAATCCCAAGTTTCGGCTCGATAGGTCATTCGGTGCCCGAGCAATACCTTAATTGGTGCTGAAAATCCACTTTTTTCATTGCCTTGCTACGGGGTCCTTGAATGAGCAATCAAACAGGCTCGTTGGGGTCTGACTCTATGGGCCAAGCCGGTTTCAATGCACCTAGTCTTGAGACTCTGGGACTTTTCTAAATGTCGTCAGTTTCGTTGAGCTGAAAATGAATTGAAAACATAGCAAATACACGAGGCTGTTTATCGGTCTGAGAACCTTCTAGAGCCACATAACTCACCGTGCACAATCGACCTGAGGTCTAGAACAGGTTTGTAAAGTTTCAGAACTCTAAGTCTGACGGTTCTTTAAAAGTTGGAACAAAAGTAACTACTACAGGCACTGTCTGCCTCTTAGCCCCTCAGTGTGTCCCTCCATCATTTCTGTTTGGGTGTGTAAATTTTTCTTTGAAATCTGATGGGACTAATGACTGATTTACAGTTCAGGAGGGTTGCCTAATCACAATTATGAAGTTTTGGAAAGATTTGACATTTTTAACCCTTCAAAACAGCCCATTTGACACCAATTATGGCACTTCCGGTTGGCACAGGAAGCTGAAAGTAAAGACATATACTCACTGGAGTATGCTGTTACAGAATCCTGAGTTTTAAGTCTATATGTTAAAAATTGACTGATTTACATAGGGCTGAATGCACTATTTCTCTCAAATTGCAGGGTGCTTATTGCAAACACTTTTAGGGTGATTTTAACCACTTCCGGTTGCTCCAGGAAGCTTAGAATCGACACAGGTAGACCTCATGGTGGCCTAATGGACTGTCATCAAAGACAGGTTCATAAGACATTCATAACCCACATAGGCTTCAGGTTGAATTTAGGGGAGCAGTCAATGTATTCCTATGGGGCGAAATGTCATTGTAAACTGTTTGATGTAAACACCTTCTTTTAACTGTCAAGGGTTAATGCCACAAGGTCCAGGTTAGGCTTGCACAGATCGGGAGGACCTTAGGATTGTTCCTGAGGTGAAATTGTGTTTCTAACCTTAACGGTTCTCTCTCTGTCTCCCAAAAGCAAATAAAATTGACATTGAGGTCAAAGGGTCATTTGGGTCCGTTCTCTTGTAACGGTCGCTGCTCTCAGACCGAGCGAGCTACGGTCAAGCGGGGCATCTCGTTGAACTCGGCACGGCCTGGAGATAATAGTCATGCCATTGCAGGCTTTGTGTGTCTTTAAGCACCGTACTTTTTCACTCCATCATTGCTTTTTGTGTGTGTTTGTGTGTGAGAGAGAGCTTTCCTTTGACATCTGCTTAGAGAAGTGACTGATTTACAGTTCATGAGGGTTGTCTAATCACACAAATGAAGTTTTGAAAAGTTCTGACCTTTTTAACCCTTCGAAACAGCACCATGACACCATTTTAAGGCACTTCCGGTTGGCACAGGAAGCTATAGGTAAACACATATCTTGACTGGGGTATGCTGTTACAGAATCCTGAGTTTTAAGTCTATACGTTAAGAATTGACTGATCTACATAGGGTTGAATGCAGTGATTTTCAAAATTGCAAGTCATGTATATCTGGACACTTTTTAGGGTGATTTTAACCACTTCCGGTTGCTCCAGGTAGCTTAGAATCGACACAGGTAGACCTCATGGTGGCCTAATGGACTGTCATCAAAGACAGGTTCATAAGACATTCATAACCCACATAGGCTTCAGGTTGAATTTAGGGGAGCAGTCAATGTATTCCTATGGGGCGAAATGTCATTGTAAACTGTTTGATGTAAACACCTTCTTTTAACTGTGAAGGGTTAATGCCACAAGCTCAAGGATAGGCTTGCACAGATCGGGAGGACCTTAAGAACATTCCTGAGGTGAAATTGTGTTTCTAACCTTAACGGTTCTCTCTCTGTCTCCCAAAAGCAAATAAAATTGACATTGAGGTCAAAAGGTCATTCGTGTCCGTTCTCTTGTAACGGTCGCTGCGCTCAGACCGAGCGAGCTACGGTCAAGCGGGGCATCCCGTTGAACTCGGCACGGCCTGGAGAATATGGCGATGTCATTTTAGTGGTGATTTCAGAATGCTATTTTGGTGCATTCATGGAAGGCGCTGTGAATTTTGGGCCTGCTCTGAAATATGTGATAGTTGGCTTCTAAAGGAGTTGTAAAAAGTGAGTTTGGAGTCAGATGGTATCAGTTTGGTGTCTGAAAATATCCAATTGACTGATGGACACTTGCTAGTTGACTTTTGTTGACACTTGCTAGTTGACTTGCTAGTCGACTTTTGTACATTTGCAATATGTTTCAACGCGGGGGTACCATCACCAAAATCGACATGATGAAATTTCACGCAACGAGCGTTGGAGAGGAACCACTATCACTGCCCGGCCATCCTGAGGTCATCAGGACGTTGACTTTTGTATTTCTAAAGTATTTAAAGAATGCACGTTACATTTGCAATATGATTCAACATCACATCATATTGCAAATCTAACGTGCATTTGCAATATGATGTGATGTTGAATCATATTGCAAATGTAACGTACATTCTCTTAAATACTTTAGAAATGCAAAAGTCAACGGTCTGATGACCTCAGGATGGCCGGGCAGTGATAGTGGTTCCTCTCCATCGCTCGTTTCGTGAAATTTCATCATGTCGCTTTTTCCTCATGGTACCTCCCCGTTGAAACATATTGCAAATGTACAAAAGTCAACGAGCAAGTCAGTGTCCATCAGTCAAATAGATATTTTCAGACACCAAACTGATACCATCTGACTCCAAACTCACTTTTTCCAACTCCTTTAGATGCCAACTATAACATATTTCAGAGCAGGCCCAAAATTCACAGCGCCTTCCATTTAAACCATAATAAAACAAATAATACGTAGTTATGTTCTAGCTGCGGGTCCAGTTCACACATTATGTTTAGCCCTATGTGAAGCGACCTCGAATCCCAAGTTTCGGCTCGATAGGTCATTCGGTGCCCGAGCAAAACCCTAATTGGTGCTGAAATTCCACTTTTTTCATTGCCTTGCTACGGGGTCCTTGAATGAGCAATCAAACAGGCTCGTTGGGGTCTGTCTCTATGGGCCGAGCCGGTTTCAACGCACCTAGTCTTGAGACTCTGGGACTTTTCTAAAGGTCGTCCGTTTCGTTGAGGTCAAAATGAATTGAAAACATGGCAAATACACGAGGCTTTTTATCGATCCGAGAACCTTCTAGAGTCATATAATTCACCGTGCACAATCGACCTGAGGTCTAGAACAGGTTTGTAAATTTTCAGAACTCTAGGTCTGACGGTTCTTTAAAAGTTGGAACAAAAGTAACTACTGCAGGCACTGTCTGCCTCTTAGCCCCTCAGTGTGTCCCTCCATCATTTCTGTGTCGGTGTGTATTTTTTATTTTTGAAATCTGATGGGATGAAGGACTGATTTACAGTTCATGAGGGTTGTCTATTCACATATATGAAGTTTTGGAAAGATTTGACATTTTTAACCCTTCGAAACAGCCCATTTGACACCAGTTATGGCACTTCCGGTTGTCACAGGAAGCTATAAATAAACACATATCATCACTGGAGTAGGCTGTTACAGAATCCTGAGTTTTAAGTCTGTATGTTAAAAATTGACTGATTTACATAGGGCTGAATGCACTATTTCTCTCAAACTGCAGGTTGGCTATGGCAAACACTTTTAGGGTGATTTAACCACTTCCGGTTGCTCCAGGAAGCTTAGAATCGAAACAGGTAGACCTCATGGTGGCCTGATGGACTGACATCAAAGACAGGTTCATAAGACAATCATAACCCACATAGGCTTTAGGTTGAATTTAGAGGTGCAGTCAATGTATTCCAATGGGGAGACATTTCATTGTAAACTATTTGATGTAAACACCTTCTTTTAACTGTGAAGGGTTAATGCCACAAGGTCAGGGTTAGGCTTGCACAGATCGGGAGGACCTTAAGAACACTCCTGAGGTGAAATTGTGTTTCTAACCTTAACGGTTCTCTCTCTGTGTCCCAAAAGCAAATGAAATTGACATTGAGGTCAAAAGGTCATTTGTGTCCGTTCTCTTGTAACGGTCGCTGTGCTCAAACCGAGCGAGCTACGGTCAAGCGGGGCATCTCGTTGAACTCGGCACGGCCTAGAGATAATAGTAATGCCATTGTGGGCTTTGTGTGTCGTTAAGCACCGTACTTTTTTACTCCATCTTTCCTTTTTGTGTGTGTGTGATTGTGTGAGAGAGATTTTCTTTGACATCTGTTGGGAAAAATGACTGATTACAGTTCATGAGGGTTGTCTAATCACACAAGTGAAGTTTTGAAAAGATCTGACCTTTATTACCCTTCAAACCTGACCCTGTGGCACCATTTTAAGGTACTTCCAGTTGACATAGGAAGCTGAAATTGAACACATACCCTCCTTGGTGTAGGCTCTTATATAATATTGAGTTTTAAGTCTTTATGTTAAGAACTGACTTATTTAAAGAGGGTTAAATGAGTGTGTGTTATTTCATAAAATCATATAAAATCACAGGATTCTCGCAGAGCTTCGAGACCCACTTTAAAAATGTACGTCTGAACACACTGCAACTGGATCTGGGATTTTTTTGAAAAAAAAAATCCTCTTTGTGAACATCACCAAACGGTCAATGTACGATTTCTCTTAAATTACGATAGATAAATGGCTGGTTCTTTTTTTCCTGACACCGTATGCTTATGTACTTTGACATGAAGCGGTCAAATTAGCACCCTACTTGCGTTTTAACCCTTTAATCCCAGAAAAATGGCCATAACTCAAAAAGCGCCGAGGTCTCGACGCCATCTTGTTCGGGGCCAACTGCCCATTACTCCAAACCTACGCTCGCCGAGTTTCGTCTTCGAAATATTTTCAGTTTAGGAGAAAAGGCCGCGCTCGTTTGCCACGTGCTCGTGCGCCTGCAATATGATTTATTTTCCCTCTTGTGGGAATTTTCGAGAATGCAGAAAAAAGTCAAAAATTTGTCATTTTTATAAAACGGAAACCGAAATTCCGAAACGTTTTTTTGAGTGACTTCCTGAAAGAGCTCTCCGCCGCCCACGGCCCGACGCCGTCCGCGATTTTCTGCGACGTATTAAGACGTCAGGTAAGGGACCGTACATTTGCAATGGGACTTTCTTCACTAACCATACGGCTCCCGTCCCAGACTTCCCTTAAGGTATGTAATTTTGTTTGCAGTACTGTTAAAACTGGATGATAGGAACACTGGACAATTTTCAGCAAGTTGCAACATTGAAATACAGAAATAAACACTTTTCCATAAACAAGGTCCAAATCATGTTTGATTCACTCTGGATGTAATTTTTTTTGGAGTACTGTTAAAACTGGATGATAGGAACACTGTGGACAATTTTCAGCAAGTTGCAACATTGAAATACAGAAATAAACACTTTTCCATAAACAAGGTCCAAATCATGTTTGATGCACTCTGGATGTAATTTTTTTGGAGTACTGTTAAAACTGGATGATAGGAACACTGTGGACAATTTTCAGCAAGTTGCAACATTGAAATACAGAAATAAACACTTTTCCATAAACAAGGTCCAAATCATGTTTGATGCACTCTGGATGTAATTTTTTTTGGAGTACTGTTAAAACTGGATGATAGGAACACTGTGGACAATTTTCAGCAAGTTGCAACATTGAAATACAGAAATAAACACTTTTCCATAAACAAGGTCCAAATCATGTTTGATGCACTCTGGATGTAATTTTTTTGGAGTACTGTTAAAACTGGATGATAGGAACACTGTGGACAATTTTCAGCAAGTTGCAACATTGAAATACAGAAATAAACACTTTTCCATAAACAAGGTCCAAATCATGTTTGATGCACTCTGGATGTAATTTTTTTGGAGTACTGTTAAAACTGGATGATAGGAACACTGTGGACAATTTTCAGCAAGTTGCAACATTGAAATACAGAAATAAACACTTTTCCATAAACAAGGTCCAAATCATGTTTGATGCACTCTGGATGTAATTTTTTTGGCAGTACTGTTAAAACTGGATGATAGGAACACTGTGGACAATTTTCAGCAAGTTGCAACATTGAAATACAGAAATAAACACTTTTCCATAAACAAGGTCCAAATCATGTTTGATGCACTCTGGATGTAATTTTTTTGGAGTACTGTTAAAACTGGATGATAGGAACACTGTGGACAATTTTCAGCAAGTTGCAACATTGAAATACAGAAATAAACACTTTTCCATAAACAAGGTCCAAATCATGTTTGATGCACTCTGGATGTAATTTTTTTTGGAGTACTGTTAAAACTGGATGATAGGAACACTGTGGACAATTTTCAGCAAGTTGCAACATTGAAATACAGAAATAAACACTTTTCCATAAACAAGGTCCAAATCATGTTTGATGCACTCTGGATGTAATTTTTTTGGAGTACTGTTAAAACTGGATGATAGGAACACTGTGGACAATTTTCAGCAAGTTGCAACATTGAAATACAGAAATAAACACTTTTCCATAAACAAGGTCCAAATCATGTTTGATGCACTCTGGATGTAATTTTTTTTGGAGTACTGTTAAAACTGGATGATAGGAACACTGTGGACAATTTTCAGCAAGTTGCAACATTGAAATACAGAAATAAACACTTTTCCATAAACAAGGTCCAAATCATGTTTGATGCACTCTGGATGTAATTTTTTTGGAGTACTGTTAAAACTGGATGATAGGAACACTGTGGACAATTTTCA
Source organism: Salvelinus namaycush (assembly GCF_016432855.1). NCBI lineage: Eukaryota > Metazoa > Chordata > Actinopteri > Salmoniformes > Salmonidae > Salvelinus > Salvelinus namaycush. The sequence goes on along the minus strand of NW_024060476.1, from coordinate 7,081 downwards.
GCAAGTTGCAACATTGAAATACAGAAATAAACACTTTTCCATAAACAAGGTCCAAATCATGTTTGATGCACTCTGGATGTAATTTTTTTTGCAGTACTGTTAAAACTGGATGATAGGAACACTGTGGACAATTTTCAGCAAGTTGCAACATTGAAATACAGAAATAAACACTTTTCCATAAACAAGGTCCAAATCATGTTTGATGCACTCTGGATGTAATTTTTTTGGAGTACTGTTAAAACTGGATGATAGGAACACTGTGGACAATTTTCAGCAAGTTGCAACATTGAAATACAGAAATAAACACTTTTCCATAAACAAGGTCCAAATCATGTTTGATGCACTCTGGATGTAATTTTTTTTGGAGTACTGTTAAAACTGGATGATAGGAACACTGTGGACAATTTTCAGCAAGTTGCAACATTGAAATACAGAAATAAACACTTTTCCATAAACAAGGTCCAAATCATGTTTGATGCACTCTGGATGTAATTTTTTTGGAGTACTGTTAAAACTGGATGATAGGAACACTGTGGACAATTTTCAGCAAGTTGCAACATTGAAATACAGAAATAAACACTTTTCCATAAACAAGGTCCAAATCATGTTTGATGCACTCTGGATGTAATTTTTTTTGGAGTACTGTTAAAACTGGATGATAGGAACACTGTGGACAATTTTCAGCAAGTTGCAACATTGAAATACAGAAATAAACACTTTTCCATAAACAAGGTCCAAATCATGTTTGATGCACTCTGGATGTAATTTTTTTGGAGTACTGTTAAAACTGGATGATAGGAACACTGTGGACAATTTTCAGCAAGTTGCAACATTGAAATACAGAAATAAACACTTTTCCATAAACAAGGTCCAAATCATGTTTGATGCACTCTGGATGTAATTTTTTTTGGAGTACTGTTAAAACTGGATGATAGGAACACTGTGGACAATTTTCAGCAAGTTGCAACATTGAAATACAGAAATAAACACTTTTCCATAAACAAGGTCCAAATCATGTTTGATGCACTCTGGATGTAATTTTTTTTGGAGTACTGTTAAAACTGGATGATAGGAACACTGTGGACAATTTTCAGCAAGTTGCAACATTGAAATACAGAAATAAACACTTTTCCATAAACAAGGTCCAAATCATGTTTGATGCACTCTGGATGTAATTTTTTTTGGAGTACTGTTAAAACTGGATGATAGGAACACTGTGGACAATTTTCAGCAAGTTGCAACATTGAAATACAGAAATAAACACTTTTCCATAAACAAGGTCCAAATCATGTTTGATGCACTCTGGATGTAATTTTTTTGGAGTACTGTTAAAACTGGATGATAGGAACACTGTGGACAATTTTCAGCAAGTTGCAACATTGAAATACAGAAATAAACACTTTTCCATAAACAAGGTCCAAATCATGTTTGATGCACTCTGGATGTAATTTTTTTGGAGTACTGTTAAAACTGGATGATAGGAACACTGTGGACAATTTTCAGCAAGTTGCAACATTGAAATACAGAAATAAACACTTTTCCATAAACAAGGTCCAAATCATGTTTGATGCACTCTGGATGTAATTTTTTTGGAGTACTGTTAAAACTGGATGATAGGAACACTGTGGACAATTTTCAGCAAGTTGCAACATTGAAATACAGAAATAAACACTTTTCCATAAACAAGGTCCAAATCATGTTTGATGCACTCTGGATGTAATTTTTTTTGGAGTACTGTTAAAACTGGATGATAGGAACACTGTGGACAATTTTCAGCAAGTTGCAACATTGAAATACAGAAATAAACACTTTTCCATAAACAAGGTCCAAATCATGTTTGATGCACTCTGGATGTAATTTTTTTGGAGTACTGTTAAAACTGGATGATAGGAACACTGTGGACAATTTTCAGCAAGTTGCAACATTGAAATACAGAAATAAACACTTTTCCATAAACAAGGTCCAAATCATGTTTGATGCACTCTGGATGTAATTTTTTTTGGAGTACTGTTAAAACTGGATGATAGGAACACTGTGGACAATTTTCAGCAAGTTGCAACATTGAAATACAGAAATAAACACTTTTCCATAAACAAGGTCCAAATCATGTTTGATGCACTCTGGATGTAATTTTTTTGGAGTACTGTTAAAACTGGATGATAGGAACACTGTGGACAATTTTCAGCAAGTTGCAACATTGAAATACAGAAATAAACACTTTTCCATAAACAAGGTCCAAATCATGTTTGATGCACTCTGGATGTAATTTTTTTTGGAGTACTGTTAAAACTGGATGATAGGAACACTGTGGACAATTTTCAGCAAGTTGCAACATTGAAATACAGAAATAAACACTTTTCCATAAACAAGGTCCAAATCATGTTTGATGCACTCTGGATGTAATTTTTTTGGAGTACTGTTAAAACTGGATGATAGGAACACTGTGGACAATTTTCAGCAAGTTGCAACATTGAAATACAGAAATAAACACTTTTCCATAAACAAGGTCCAAATCATGTTTGATGCACTCTGGATGTAATTTTTTTGGAGTACTGTTAAAACTGGATGATAGGAACACTGTGGACAATTTTCAGCAAGTTGCAACATTGAAATACAGAAATAAACACTTTTCCATAAACAAGGTCCAAATCATGTTTGATGCACTCTGGATGTAATTTTGTTTGGAGTACTGTTAAAACTGGATGATAGGAACACTGTGGACAATTTTCAGCAAGTTGCAACATTGAAATACAGAAATAAACACTTTTCCATAAACAAGGTCCAAATCATGTTTGATGCACTCTGGATGTAATTTTTTTTGGAGTACTGTTAAAACTGGATGATAGGAACACTGTGGACAATTTTCAGCAAGTTGCAACATTGAAATACAGAAATAAACACTTTTCCATAAACAAGGTCCAAATCATGTTTGATGCACTCTGGATGTAATTTTTTTGGAGTACTGTTAAAACTGGATGATAGGAACACTGTGGACAATTTTCAGCAAGTTGCAACATTGAAATACAGAAATAAACACTTTTCCATAAACAAGGTCCAAATCATGTTTGATGCACTCTGGATGTAATTTTTTTGGAGTACTGTTAAAACTGGATGATAGGAACACTGTGGACAATTTTCAGCAAGTTGCAACATTGAAATACAGAAATAAACACTTTTCCATAAACAAGGTCCAAATCATGTTTGATGCACTCTGGATGTAATTTTTTTGGAGTACTGTTAAAACTGGATGATAGGAACACTGTGGACAATTTTCAGCAAGTTGCAACATTGAAATACAGAAATAAACACTTTTCCATAAACAAGGTCCAAATCATGTTTGATGCACTCTGGATGTAATTTTTTTGGAGTACTGTTAAAACTGGATGATAGGAACACTGTGGACAATTTTCAGCAAGTTGCAACATTGAAATACAGAAATAAACACTTTTCCATAAACAAGGTCCAAATCATGTTTGATGCACTCTGGATGTAATTTTTTTTGGAGTACTGTTAAAACTGGATGATAGGAACACTGTGGACAATTTTCAGCAAGTTGCAACATTGAAATACAGAAATAAACACTTTTCCATAAACAAGGTCCAAATCATGTTTGATGCACTCTGGATGTAATTTTTTTGGAGTACTGTTAAACTGGATGATAGGAACACTGTGGACAATTTTCAGCAAGTTGCAACATTGAAATACAGAAATAAACACTTTTCCATAAACAAGGTCCAAATCATGTTTGATGCACTCTGGATATTTTTTTTGGAGTACTGTTAAAACTGGATGATAGGAACACTGTGGACAATTTTCAGCAAGTTGCAACATTGAAATACAGAAATAAACACTTTTCCATAAACAAGGTCCAAATCATGTTTGATGCACTCTGGATGTAATTTTTTTGGAGTACTGTTAAAACTGGATGATAGGAACACTGTGGACAATTTTCAGCAAGTTGCAACATTGAAATACAGAAATAAACACTTTTCCATAAACAAGGTCCAAATCATGTTTGATGCACTCTGGATGTAATTTTTTTTGGAGTACTGTTAAAACTGGATGATAGGAACACTGTGGACAATTTTCAGCAAGTTGCAACATTGAAATACAGAAATAAACACTTTTCCATAAACAAGGTCCAAATCATGTTTGATGCACTCTGGATGTAATTTTTTTGGAGTACTGTTAAAACTGGATGATAGGAACACTGTGGACAATTTTCAGCAAGTTGCAACATTGAAATACAGAAATAAACACTTTTCCATAAACAAGGTCCAAATCATGTTTGATGCACTCTGGATGTAATTTTTTTGGAGTACTGTTAAAACTGGATGATAGGAACACTGTGGACAATTTTCAGCAAGTTGCAACATTGAAATACAGAAATAAACACTTTCCATAAACAAGGTCCAAATCATGTTTGATGCACTCTGGATGTAATTTTTTTTGGAGTACTGTTAAACTGGATGATAGGAACACTGTGGACAATTTTCAGCAAGTTGCAACATTGAAATACAGAAATAAACACTTTTCCATAAACAAGGTCCAAATCATGTTTGATGCACTCTGGATGTAATTTTTTTGGAGTACTGTTAAAACTGGATGATAGGAACACTGTGGACAATTTTCAGCAAGTTGCAACATTGAAATACAGAAATAAACACTTTTCCATAAACAAGGTCCAAATCATGTTTGATGCACTCTGGATGTAATTTTTTTTGGAGTACTGTTAAAACTGGATGATAGGAACACTGTGGACAATTTTCAGCAAGTTGCAACATTGAAATACAGAAATAAACACTTTTCCATAAACAAGGTCCAAATCATGTTTGATGCACTCTGGATGTAATTTTTTTGGAGTACTGTTAAAACTGGATGATAGGAACACTGTGGACAATTTTCAGCAAGTTGCAACATTGAAATACAGAAATAAACACTTTTCCATAAACAAGGTCCAAATCATGTTTGATGCACTCTGGATGTAATTTTTTTTGGAGTACTGTTAAAACTGGATGATAGGAACACTGTGGACAATTTTCAGCAAGTTGCAACATTGAAATACAGAAATAAACACTTTTCCATAAACAAGGTCCAAATCATGTTTGATGCACTCTGGATGTAATTTTTTTGGAGTACTGTTAAACTGGATGATAGGAACACTGTGGACAATTTTCAGCAAGTTGCAACATTGAAATACAGAAATAAACACTTTTCCATAAACAAGGTCCAAATCATGTTTGATGCACTCTGGATGTAATTTTTTTGGAGTACTGTTAAAACTGGATGATAGGAACACTGTGGACAATTTTCAGCAAGTTGCAACATTGAAATACAGAAATAAACACTTTTCCATAAACAAGGTCCAAATCATGTTTGATGCACTCTGGATGTAATTTTTTTGGAGTACTGTTAAAACTGGATGATAGGAACACTGTGGACAATTTTCAGCAAGTTGCAACATTGAAATACAGAAATAAACACTTTTCCATAAACAAGGTCCAAATCATGTTTGATGCACTCTGGATGTAATTTTTTTTGGAGTACTGTTAAAACTGGATGATAGGAACACTGTGGACAATTTTCAGCAAGTTGCAACATTGAAATACAGAAATAAACACTTTTCCATAAACAAGGTCCAAATCATGTTTGATGCACTCTGGATGTAATTTTTTTTGGAGTACTGTTAAAACTGGATGATAGGAACACTGTGGACAATTTTCAGCAAGTTGCAACATTGAAATACAGAAATAAACACTTTTCCATAAACAAGGTCCAAATCATGTTTGATGCACTCTGGATGTAATTTTTTTTGGAGTACTGTTAAAACTGGATGATAGGAACACTGTGGACAATTTTCAGCAAGTTGCAACATTGAAATACAGAAATAAACACTTTTCCATAAACAAGGTCCAAATCATGTTTGATGCACTCTGGATGTAATTTTTTTTGGAGTACTGTTAAAACTGGATGATAGGAACACTGTGGACAATTTTCAGCAAGTTGCAACATTGAAATACAGAAATAAACACTTTTCCATAAACAAGGTCCAAATCATGTTTGATGCACTCTGGATGTAATTTTTTTGGAGTACTGTTAAAACTGGATGATAGGAACACTGTGGACAATTTTCAGCAAGTTGCAACATTGAAATACAGAAATAAACACTTTTCCATAAACAAGGTCCAAATCATGTTTGATGCACTCTGGATGTAATTTTTTTGGAGTACTGTTAAAACTGGATGATAGGAACACTGTGGACAATTTTCAGCAAGTTGCAACATTGAAATACAGAAATAAACACTTTTCCATAAACAAGGTCCAAATCATGTTTGATGCACTCTGGATGTAATTTTTTTGGAGTACTGTTAAAACTGGATGATAGGAACACTGTGGACAATTTTCAGCAAGTTGCAACATTGAAATACAGAAATAAACACTTTTCCATAAACAAGGTCCAAATCATGTTTGATGCACTCTGGATGTAATTTTTTTGGAGTACTGTTAAAACTGGATGATAGGAACACTGTGGACAATTTTCAGCAAGTTGCAACATTGAAATACAGAAATAAACACTTTTCCATAAACAAGGTCCAAATCATGTTTGATGCACTCTGGATGTAATTTTTTTTGGAGTACTGTTAAAACTGGATGATAGGAACACTGTGGACAATTTTCAGCAAGTTGCAACATTGAAATACAGAAATAAACACTTTTCCATAAACAAGGTCCAAATCATGTTTGATGCACTCTGGATGTAATTTTTTTTGGAGTACTGTTAAAACTGGATGATAGGAACACTGTGGACAATTTTCAGCAAGTTGCAACATTGAAATACAGAAATAAACACTTTTCCATAAACAAGGTCCAAATCATGTTTGATGCACTCTGGATGTAATTTTTTTTGGAGTACTGTTAAAACTGGATGATAGGAACACTGTGGACAATTTTCAGCAAGTTGCAACATTGAAATACAGAAATAAACACTTTTCCATAAACAAGGTCCAAATCATGTTTGATGCACTCTGGATGTAATTTTTTTGGAGTACTGTTAAAACTGGATGATAGGAACACTGTGGAC